>NW_026555336.1:11417935-11597696 GCF_029017545.1 Prosopis cineraria | reverse complement strand
CTATGATAACTATATCCTTGAACAAAGTATAGTGATTGTCCTAGATGACCTTAGTCAATTATCTATGAGGGATCGTAGATGAACAAGACTAGTATGATTTGATAATTATTAGAGATATAAATCAAAGTCATAAGCATTTGAAAAGGTACAAGGTGCTGGATTGATCCACTATGAGAAGTTACATGGTACAAGTCCAAAGTTTATCTCATTGTAACCATGTCACTAAGCCCTTTGACCTAATCATTATACATTCCTACGATAGCCACTAAACTTTGACCTAGTCAAAAGCTACCTTTAATTGGGTGATCACAAAGGCTATGATTGAGTTTAATGATATTCACGAAAAGGAATATAAGTGGTCAAGATAGAATTTATCCCTCACATTAATTGAGAGATATTGCTAGGCCCCTCGATAAGTAAGACTGAGAAAATGCATAGTCATACTATAATAGAAAGGTTTTTTCATTATTATAGTCAGTCCACTCAAAGATTGAGAAAGTAATGGTCAATAAAGGAGAATAATAATTCCATATCTTACACTTGACCAAAATATCGCGTGACAAAAAGGATGTGATATGGTTATATGATAGGTTACATTAGGATTATCAATCCCTATATGAATTGGGTAGTTACAATGTCTTACTAGAGGTCGCTTGTGACTTGTAGGCTAGTAGCATTATTGGCGTACTACTAACTTCATGTTGGCCTATAGGGTCACATACAAAAAAAGCTCAACTCGGGCGATAATGTCGAAGTTCATTAAATAAAAATGTGTCTAGATTCAATGAATGTAATGCTTTATCTAGGGTGAATATATATATATATATATATAAATATGTATATATAAATATGTATACATATTTTCGAAATGTGTGTGCGTGTATTGTATTGTATTATTTATTTATATTATATTATATTGTGTTAATTTTAAATATAATTTTATATGATAAATTAAATTTAATAACTAATATGATACGAGAGGATATCATATCAATTCCATAATTTAAATTTATAAGATAAATTCAAATAAGATATGATATCATAAATTTAATTTATGAGATAAATTAAATCTTACTTTCACTAGCTCAGGATATGATTTTCCAAATAATTATGATTATTTTCAAAAATTCATAAGGGAAGACATAAAATCTTAATCTATATAATATAGAAAAGGATGAGCTTCCTAAGTGAGAGACAGACTTTTTGATAGTAAAATTCTTGAGAGCCACAGAAAATCCCTAGAGAAAAAGAAAAAAAGACGTCCGACTAAGCTTCTGCACAAACTAACAGACGTTGGGAGCGTTAGCACATTGTTCGTATTGAAACCTGTTTGTGTGGATAGTGACAGAGGGAGCCAATATGCATTGTTTGCCCTTAAGGTCCAAACGCTTGAAGGAAGCTCTAAAGTTTGAGATCTAAAAGGTATTTTTTCCTATCCATCTTGACTTAAATGAATTCGATCAGTCCATGATCGTGATTAAAGTTTATTGATTTTGATTTTAACATTTTCACTTTTCCCCCAATCCAACATATGTTAAGCTACTTTTATCCTTATCAGGTAGGGCTAAATTTTACCAGGCTTGGGTGGGCACACTAGGCAATTAGGCTTTGCAAAATATACATTTTACATCCCTCAATTTATGTTACTTTTAAAAAGTGACATAAAAGATAGAGACGTTGGCAATTTTATAAATAAGTGTTGAATATGTAAGACTATCAACGTTACTTTCCATAAAAGCGATGTTGAAATTTAAATCCATATCATTTTACAAAGAACAATGAGAATTGTGAAAAAAATTATTACTTTTTAGACATTTTTCACATGCTTTCTTAAAAAGTGATTATCCATATCACTTTTTTAAAAAGTAACATGGATTATAAAAAATAAATTATTTTAAATTATTAATTTTTTGGACATTTTCCATGTTGCTTTCTTAAAAAGTGACATGGATTTTAGTCAACTTTTTAAATTAGATCGATCTCCTCCCTTGCTCTATCATTATGTGTTTTGAAACCTGACTTATCTCTCTCTTTCCTTTTAATGGCAGCACTTCTCTCTTCTACTCCCTCCTGCATCTCTCTCCTGTCCTTTACATAGCAACTCTCTCTTCTCCTTCCTACTGTATTGAGATCCATAGTTGATGGACTGAATTAAGACCTAGAGCTAACATGTAATGGTGAGCATTTAACAGACAGCTCTCTCTTCTCCTCTTCTCCTCCTCTTTCCCCCATTCAATAGACAGCTTTATGACCCACAACTTCTCCTCCTCTTTCCCCTGAGCGAGCAATAGTTTGTTACTATCACTTTCACTCATAAAGTGTTTTTCTTTATAGATATTTCCAACCTCTACTTAAGCCTTTTCTATTATCTTTAGTTTTTTCATCAATTTTGGTATCATTTTTTATTCATTTTTGCTTTAAAGTTAATATTTTTGAACCTTGTACAGTTTTTCCTCTAAGTTAATGAATCTTCCCATTACATTAAGGAAAAAAAAACAGACAAAGAGAGAGAGAGAGAGAGAGAGAGAGAGTAGGCTTAGAAAGAGATGAAGGGGATTTTGGGTGAAGCAAATTTTAAAATTTATATTTTTTTCTAAGTTGTGGTTTAGACAATAGATTTTTTTCCTGTAATGGATTTTGGTGAAATAATTAGTTACTACTAGCTAGCTGAAATGATGAAATGAAAATGGTAGATATTTAAATTTAAATTATTTCAATATCTTGTTTCTGGAGAAACCACATCGCTTTTTGTAAAAAAAAGATGTGGTTTCTATAGAAATCACATAGAAACCACATCCTTTTTTTTTGCCAAAAAGTGGTATGAATTCTCCAAAAACCACGTCCCTTGTAAAAATGCCATAGATAAATCAACTTTCTATGTCTCTTATCTATGTCCACTATAATAGGGATGTGAAAGGCCCGAAAAAAGTGACTCGAAAAGCTTTTTTTTATAGTTGTGTAGTGTAACATCCTAAAACTTCAAATCTAGAAAATGGATTAATTAAGGGATAAATTAGTTAAAATATGATTAATTTATTTAAGTATGTTTTTGGGTGGCTAATTGGATTTTTGGATCATATTTGGCTCTAAATTTAAATAGGATGAAAGTTGGATCAAGTCGGGAGGCATTGGGAGGAGCAAAAATCAAGTTGTTGCTCGCTGTACCATGAGCCACGGCTTGCGCGGTGTGCACTACAGCGTACGGCACAGCAGGCAACTTAAATTTTCGGAAATCAATAGAAAAACTCAGATTTTGGGGTGGAAAACCTAGAGCACGAAGGAGGCAACTTTAGGCACTACTAGGGCATCAATTTGGAAGGATTTTGAAGATCATTTGAGCCTTCAAACTCTTGGGTAAGATTTCTACCCTTCTCCTCTACCTTTTCATCTCATTTTCCATGGGATTTGGAAGAGTGAGAATTTGGTCTGATGGGATTAAGCCATGAATCAATGTTTTAAAGGTTTCTATTGACTCTAAAGGTTTAATTTAGGTTTATTGATCTTGGATATGTGGTAATATGAAGCTACTTTATTGTTTAGTGGGAGTTGGATCAAGCTTTATCTTGATTATAGGGTGTTGAAGTGTAATAAGTTAAGATATTGAGTTTTATGCTGTGATAGAGTTAGAAGGAGACTTGAAGAGATGAAGTGAAAAAATTCTAATCTTCACAAGTTTATTTGTTGAGAATTTGAGTGAGAAGTGGGAGAATTGGGAGGTTATTATTAGCTAATGGTGCATGTGTTAATTGAAAATTAACATATAGTACTTGTTGATGTAGATTATGGTGTGGGAAGACTTATATTGATACAAGAAGAGAATTAGTACCACGGGTAACCCTTTTAGTAACAAAAAGGTTGAGGTAACTAGATAATTTACATTGTTTATTACCTTGTATAAGTTATTCTCAAGTGCTTTTCTATGATTTGTTGAGTATATATGCATAAATTCTTTAAAGGTTATCTATTTTAGAAAAAGTGGATTATTGGTTTTGTAAAATTCTATATTTTTGAAGGTAATGGAAAGATTTTGTTATACTTTCTTGAAAAATTGTTTATGCATGGTAAAGTAGAGATATGCAGTGAAATGTGGCATATTAGAGGGTAGGAGGTCACCCTAGTGGAAATAGTGAAGATTAAGTCCATATGGAATTGCTAGCACCTCGGGACGCTAGGTGGAACATTTACTCTCCTTAGTGCTCGAAAATGGGTGCGGTGTTGGAGACTTACTCTCCTTAGTACCCAAATGGGTGTGGAGTTGGAGACTATGCTCCTTAACATCTGTAGGATGCGGTGTTAGAGTAATGACACCCTAATTACTTGTAATAGGGGAAACAGTAGTCCAGAAGTGGTTTGGACACCTTGGCCGGGTAGTCCTACCATGGATGGTGAGCTTGGGGACCATACATGTGGTTTGGTTCTGTGAAATAGCCTACTGGTTTGATTGGGAGTATTAGAGGACCGGATGGTTAGGGATTATGCATGCAAATTTATGGTGATATTACACGATGTGATTAAGTTACTCATTTTAATACTTGTTTATAACTTGGCTTGTTAATCAATAATATAGATTATCTTAGTTATTGAGATTTTTATCTCACCCTGTGGATTTTCATTTTACAGGTGCTACCAGTGAGATTGAGCGTGGGAAGGAATCGGGCAAAGATTTGTAGATTTGCTACATCGAATAGTAATGCTCAATTTTGGTTTGAGTAGTGTACATAAACTTGTTATATGATATTATATGTTACTAACTAGGAATGCAAATCATTTTGATTAGTTACACTTGTTTCATACTATGTTGTTGTGTATTTTAGCCCAATATTGTATATGAGGTGAATATGTGGTAATTTTTATGGTGATGGGCTAAAGTACTGATACAAGTGCAAGGCATGTTTTATCTTATGGTGACAATGTAATTGTAGTATATTATGTGGCAATAGAGGCCAAATAGTGCTTATAGTGCTAATTGTGCATTTTGGCCATATTGGGCAAAATGGCCATTTAGTAGCCAAATTTTGTGTTTGGTATGTTTTTGTGTGTTTGATTGGTCACTCAAGTGTATTTTGGTTTGTTGGACTTGGTTCAAGCCTCACAATGGGTTAATGGTATAAGTTATGAGTTTTGAGTACTTGGATGGATGAAAATTTCTTTAAAAAACTGACTTTTACATCCGAGTGTCTAAAATTCTCATATAGTATTGGATCGTAACAAAATGTACCATTAGTTAGCTTATTGAATAAGCTTCGCGTGGGCGCTTGAATCACTCCAATCAGACATCGTATGTGAAAATGGCGTGCGTTCGAAGTTCGTCCAGAAAAGCTGTTGCTGTCATGGACACGTGCGTCGCGGCGCATTTCGCGCATGCCGCGGTGCACGGTACAGCGAGGAAACTTGGCATCCTATGCCACAAGCCGCGGCATATAAACCAAAACACTCAAAAATGACATTTTTGGCCCTGTTTTGAAGTAGTTTGCTTCCCAAAACTTTTCCATACTTCCAATATCTTTATAAATCATTAAGTTTGAGCTCAAACTATTAATTTAAAGGGTTTTTATGGGATCCCAAATATTCCACAATTATTTTCAAAAGGTTATTAGTTTTAACCCTTTTATATATAATGTGACATTAGGAGCAAATCCTTGCTCCCAATTATGATTGGTTGATATGATTGTGTGGTGAATTTTGGTAATATCAAGGTGAACATTACATGTAGCATGGCCTATGAATGTAACATCTAAGGGTGAGCATTGATTAGTTTGGTACTGAAATGATTGATAGAACAACATTGACCATTTGAATAGAATTGAATCAAATTAGTTGATTGAATTGAACTAGGATCAAAACAACTTTTGATGATTCCATTTGGTTAATTGATTTGGTTACTGGGCTTTACAATGGGTTACATGGACATATGTTAATATACTTAATAGCTAATCTCTTCTTGATGTAATCCCTTTCCATCTTAGGGACCTTCTTGAAAATAGTACTTGGAATCTCAATCTCCTCATGTTAGTTTTACGTAATTAGGCCCCTCTTTTATACAAAAAAAAAATATTTGTCTGTCCATTTACAATGAGTGTAAATGATATTACCAATCCATACATGCATGCATGCATAGATAGATACATATATATGTATGAACATGCAAATGATAATGACCCATATATGATTATGAAAAAAAAGACATAAACAACAAAAATTACCACAGAACACCAAGAAATAGAAGTGGAATTGAAATATAAGTTTTTTACTTTTTCAAGAGTATAAAAAGAAAAAATAAAAAAAACTATACATATAAACTAATAAACCATGTATATGTAGAAAAATACTATATAAATAAGTGAATCAATTTGATCTATTTAGTTTTGAAATTTGCTGATCAAATTGAAGCAATCAACTAAAATTTAAAGGAACAAAACTGAATAAAAAAGTGTAACTGAATAGACCGAATCAAGTAAACCAAACTCAATTTAATTTGATTTGATTTTTTATTTTGGTTTGGTTTTGCTCACCCTTAGCAACATCTCAACCTTTTGAAACATGTTTAGATGTCAAATAAAGGATTTAGTCTCATTTTCTAGTGAAAAAGGGTGAAATGAAGTAGGAAACATGTCATTGGCCATATCCATTCACAAACAACACACCAAAGAGAGGTATCTGCTTGAGGACATCATCAGAGTAGAAGTAGGTAACCTTTGTTGATATCTGATGCCAGGGACAACATTGTTGTGTTCAGTGATGGACATGAGATTAAGTCAACTGGTCAAATACAAGTTTCATCCAATGATAGATACTATTACAACATGCAAGACAGACGCCAAACATAATTGCTTTTAACATTTTAAAACATGAAAATTAGACAAAAATGTTAGTATTTTAAAGAGAAAGTGGATGACAATTAAAGGAGATGACATTATGAGATATCTAGGGTAACAATCCAAGGATTAGAGGCTTCTAATCATCCATTTGAGGTTTGGGGTAATGATTCCTCCTCCTCCTCTTTAATATAATTAGTGCAAATGAGTTATTGATGGAGTTTGGTGTTTTGGCAACAAAGGATTTGAATTCTTGTTAGGTTGAGGAAGTTTTTCTTACTCATTGAGTGGTTAATATAGTGGTTGTTTGGATAAACCCTAGGTTGTTAGAAGAGGAATTTAGAATTTATGAGGATTTAATGGTCGTATAACATGATTAATTACCTTAGATAAATTGTTATGCTTGTTGAATGTGAATCTATGGTTGAATTGAATGTTATGGTGAATTTTGGATTTGACGAATATTTATTTTTATTTTTAAGGAATTTTTGGTTTGGATAATTGGATGGTTGCTTAGCCAAGGAATTGATTTGTTAGAAATTTTAAATGACAAAGGTTTTATGTTTAATGTTTAATAATGATTAGAATTGACTTGGTTTGTCATTTTAAACTTGAGATTTTAGTTTTAAAATTAGAGGAAAGTGTTGTAAATGGAATAATTGAGTGTAATTGGTGATGAATTATATTGTTTAGCTTATAGGCCAATATTAACTTCATTGGTGGACTTGAATAATTCAATTGGAGTCGCATGCCCCCAAAAATATTGGTTGTACCTACCCCATTTAACTTGAATGATAATGGTTGCTACTAAGGTTTTTATTTCTTCTCTTTACTAGTCACCAATTGTTATAAATAATCGTAATTAATGTTGTTGATCAATTATGACATTGATTTTGACATGACTATGAAAAAGTGAATTATGTTATGATATTGAGACCATTGCTATATATGGACATATAAACAAACAAATATACATGCATGCATACTATCCTGGCTAGCTTAGATACCTTTAGCCAGGCAATTCTTCCATGAAAGGTGAGCTCGGGTTAAACTATGTGTTTTGGTCTAGTGGTGTAACCTACAAGTTCAATCAGGAGTATTGGAGGCTCAAATGGATATATAATCATGCATTGCATTTATTTTATATACTTATTTAAAGTGTAAACATGTTTTAAATACCTTGCTATATTACTTGTTTATAATTTTACTTATTAATAGATAGTATAAATTATTCTAGTTACTAGGACTTTATCTCACTTTGTGGTTATTATTTTATAAATCCAAAGATGGAAGGAAGACAAGGGAAAGAGCAAGGCAAAGAGTAGCAAGACTTCTTGTTTGTGAAGACTTTACATTTTAGGTATGGTAAATGAATTTATTTAAAGTTAAGGTTGCTAGCTAGGAATCTACATGATTTTGGACTATTCTTGTACAATATGTTTTGATATTTTAGCCTAGGTTTTATGTTTGTAGATTTTTGAATTACATGTAGAAGGGCTAAAATATTAGTACAAGCATAGGCATATCTTTTAGTGCATATTTGGATAACCACACTTGTAATGAAAAATTGGGGTATTTTAACCTATTAGGTATATTTGTTGAAATATTAAGGGAATAGGTTAAAGGTTTTTACAAGTGTACTTATGATGTTTATATGTTTTGTGTTGAGATGATTTCGCCTAAAAAATGACATCTAGTGAATTTCATGAATTGCCTGATGTGATGTGAAAATGGGCATTAGGTGGTCAAACCTTGATATTGATGTATTCATTACTTGGTAAATTGTCCAATCAGGTGCAAAATATCCTTTTAAACTTCGTTCAAGGTTTAAAAGTAGTTGATAGCATAAGTTTGGTGTTTTGGACACTAGGATACTTGAAAATTGCTTTAAAATTGACTTTATGTATCTGGATATCCAATTTTAAATGAACCATTAAGATTAGACTAATAATTTTCCTTTCCTTCCAAACAAATTGGAGAGATGTCACTTTTCCCTCAAGCTTACCCCATTTCCGACCAAAGAAAATCATAATATTGGGGTTTATAATAAAAAGCCAACTATTGAACTTATTTGCAGAGACATATCACATGGTATAAAATGACAATGCATATTCTCCCTGTGGAAGATCTCCCTTCAAACAATTACAAGTTCATGCCACTGCAAATAACTTATACAACAATATAGTTCTTCATTAATACAATGCTAGAAAGAGTGAATTACATGAACCCTAATAGTAGAGCTGGTCATTCAGGCGAGTTAGGCTTATTCAGGTTGGGCTCAATTTGGGCCAAATTTATTCAAATTGACTTAAAGTATCTAACCCTCTTTAAAAAAAACCTATATAGCTAAGCCTGACCCTAGCTTTATTTGGCTGGGCTTGGGCTAGCCCGTTAAGCTTAGCCAAAATTATCTACTATACATACACATATAGACTGAAATTCCAGAGGTTGGGCTTATTTGGTTCAGGCTATAATCGGGTTGGCTTATTCGAATTGGGCTCAAAGTATCATACCCCCTTAAAAAAGCTCATATAGCCAAGTTCAGCCTTAACTTTTTTTGAGTGGGTTTGGGCTAGCCCATCGGGCTTGGTTCGAATTACCGACTCTACCTAGTAGCTTTAGTCTTTCAAAATCATTTTTAATTCCACTTCCATGCTACCCATACTCATCTATAGCAAATTCTAGCTCAATGGAACCTTTAATAATATGAAAAACACCCTCAATTCTCAAAATTATTAAAATCCCCAATTTCAAATCCCTTATAGAAAATTTTAATTTCATATCTTGGAAATTATTAAAATTCCTAATTTCAAATCCCTATATAAAATTTAAGTTACATATATTTGTTTTGATATTTAAAAATGCCATATATCCATGATATCTAATTGACGTATGAAAAGCAAAAATTAATTTTTAGATATCACATATATTTTAGTTTTTCTTTGATTTATGTGTTTTTTAGAACTGGGATTTATATTACAAGACAAAGAAAATATCTTCTACTTGAGTATTTTACATAGATTTATATATAATTTATGTGCTTATATTGATGAATTAATGCATGAATTAAAGATAAAATTAGCCAAAATATCTTAGTATATTTTCAGGAAAAGGAGACAAAATAGCATAAACAATGCCTTAAAACACAAAGCTCAGAGTCAAGGACTAAAGAATATGGGGGGAAAAAAGCCACATCCAATTGTGGTCAAACTTGTGAAGGATATTTCTACTTGTACATGAAACCCACCACGATAATTCTTTCATATTCTACATTCATCCAGTTGTGGTCAAACTTGGGAAGAGAATCTTTGGTAGCAGACATGTTGCTTTGGTACGCATGAACATGGCTAAACAAAGCTTGACCATGCACGGATTGAAGGCGCTGAGGTGAAAATTAAAATTTTAAAATATTTTAAATTAGATATTAGCATATCAGATGAGATAAGATGTGATCTAGATAGATTTTAAGCCTAATGAAGATAAATATAAATAAACCTTTCAAGAACCTCTCAACACATCCAATCATATATTTGAAGGTTAAGGGGCATATTACAAAATCTGGAGGAGTCCTTCTAAATTGAGAGATTTCTCTTTTTTCATCTTTCACCAGAATGTTCTCTACAACTCCAAGTAGGTACTGCAATGATCTATTTGCCATCTGAAGAGAAACACTAGTGGGCTTCAAGTTAGGGATTCCAAGTATGCAGGCAAAGGCATAAGATTAAAAGAAGGACCCAAATTACACAAGCATTTATCAATTTGTAAGTTAATGATAAGATAAGGAATTCTGGGTCGAACCCAGAGGAAGATAGTGATCCTTGTTATTTATACAAGAAAGAAATAAGAGTTTTGAAATAATTTATTAACTAATTATGCAAATAAATAAGAAAAATGATGAACATGGTGAAAATGATGAGCCAACCAATCCAATAAGTGTTAGAAATAAGGATTTACCCACCAAGATGGATTATCCTAATTTAGTTAATTATCTTTCCTTATTTATAGTGACAACTATTTCTAAGGTATCTTACTTACCTTTCAGTAAATTATGATGTACTTAATTAGAGTTAAATTTAGTTTGCACTAAATTTCACTCTCTAACTAAACTGTGAAACTATGATTTAAGTCGCCACTAATTCCTAAATTATTATTATATCAATCTCGTGCACTTGCGGGAGTGATCACTACTCTCTCTATTTTTTGGGATAATGCAGCTTTTAGTCCCTTATATTTGGGAGAGTTATCGATTTAGTCCTTCAAGATTAATTTTTATCTTTTTAATACTTAACATTTCATAAACTTATCTAAGTAGTCCTTAATCTTATGAGAGAAATTAATAACATAAAATTATGTTGACATGACTAACAAAATGATAATGTGACAACCATGTAGATTAATAATGTGAGAAGAAAAAATAATGACTTGAACAAGGAAAAAAGCAACATATTTAAGGAAAAAAGTCACATAGATTTAAAAAAAGCTATGTAGATTTAATTAAGAATTGTAAAATAGTAAAATCAATAACAAATAAGCTATTAGGACTAGGAGATTTGGCTTAGGTGTATGAATTAATCCACATATATTTTCCTCATTAGTAATTTAATTTACATGTCAGATTTTTTTGAGAGCTAATTTTTCTTGCCACACTTAAAGAGCTAACTCAATAATTGAAGCCTTAAGGACTGAAAGGATACAAATTGAACTTGATGGGTCAAATCAATAACTCTTCCATATGCAAAGGACTAAAACTTGCATTATCTCTTTATTTTTTTTTAATGTTCACTACTTTTGAAGTATTTTTATTTATTATACTACCTTCAGTACATAGACACATTCTAAAAAGATTCTTTATTTCTTAATATAGGACACATGAAAGGGTATTTAATAGTATTATTTTTCAATTTACCCTTATTATAAATTTAATTTTATTACTTAATATATATGTGTATCTCTTTTTCTATTTGTAATTTGGGTAAATTGGAATTTTTTTATTTTTTTAGACATATTTAATGAATTAACTATTATTTATTGGCTTTAATGAAATAGTTAAAAATATCTTATAATAGAAATTAGACAAAGTACATATCATTTAAAATTTAATAGAACATTAATCACTATGCCAGAAATGTGTCTTATCTCTATTAATTTTATAAATAAGACCACATTAATTGCTAAAATAAATTATAGACACATTAATAAGATTACAAATTTTTTGACATATTAATTATACAGACACTCTCTCTCTCCTTTCACCCGATGCATAAGATATTGTTCTGAAATTTATTTTATTCTAATTGGGTGATATTACCCACACCTAATCGAACGGTCATAATTGAAAGTAAGTTCCCCACCTGACCAGCGGCTGAAATAGACTCGATTAATATCAAGTACGTAAAACCGGACCGGTCATTGAACCGGTATTGGCAACTGGGTCACGGGTTAGTGGTTCAATTAGGGTTGAACCGGGGGTTGAACCGGTGGCAAACTGTCATGATTAAAATAATACAATTTAATAAAAAACATTAATTATAAAAATATTCAACTAAATTCAACCATCAAAAGTCTAACATAATAAAATACAATATTTTAAATATCTATCATGATTCATTACACTTACAACTCTTCAATCTCAAAAGTCTAGAGAAGAGATGGAAATAGAGTTGGAGAGAGACGGAGATTGAGCTAGAAAAAACGAAGAGTCAGAGACTAAGTTAAAGAAGAGATGAGATAGCAAAGAAAGAGATAGAGTTGGAGAAGAGATGGAGATAGAGCTGGAGCCTGAAGAAGAGACGGAGACTAAGCTAGAGAAGAGACACTGATTAGGTTAGGGTGAGAGAGGAGAGACACAGATGAAAGGCCGAAATAAATGCTGTCTGAAAATCTGAATTGGACTTAGCGTGCTCTATCTCTAATTTTTTATTTTTTAACTTTAGTTTTACTTTTTTTTATTATCTTATTTCTAAATTCAGCACTCTGAAAAATAAAAAATGGAAAAAAAGTCAAAAAAAATAACCGGTTAACCCAGTCAACCACCGGGTTATACCGGGTTGAACCCGGGTTGATCGGGTTACACCGGTTTTTATTTCGTCACCGGTTTAGGAATAAATCCAGACCAGACAAGGGACCGGGTCACCGGTTTTTGGGTTGACCCGGCCGGTCCGGTCCGGGTTTCAATACCATGATTAATATTGAGCAATATTTTTTTTTATTCATAACTATGAAGCTGAAAGGACCTTTTTCCGAAAAGAGAGCCAAAGCCTGGAATAGAAGGTAGAGCACCAAAATTTTTGTATGGTTGGTGCCAGGCTGACGGCGTGACATCATCATGAGAGGCACAAAGCGTTTTGCTGCGTCGGACCCCAACCCCGATAGCAACGAAACCACCGTAAGTTTATTAGTGATTAGCAACTCGTTTTTCCTGCTCTGGAATTCATGTTATTGAAGTAGCTTGAAGCTTCGGCTGCATTGGAATTTCACTTGTGCTTTTGTGTCCGTTGGCTTTGGCAACTGCCACTTTGATGCTTACTTGCCATATCTTCACATTTTTGTGTCTCCTTCAATCTCTTGCGCTTTAATTGTAAAGAAGAAATTTTTTGGAAAGTGTTCAGCAAAATGCAAATGGGTCCTTTTTTTTCTTTTTAAATTGACACCGAGTGTCCTCGACATGGTTTCGAACTTCTTTTATCTAGAACCGAGAGTTTATCCTTTTTTTGTATTCAAGAACTTTGTTATGAGAGGAACAGCGGTACTGGTGTATGGAAAGTGGAAGATGGAGACTTGGAAGAATAAGAAGTTCAACCTTGCATATGAAGACAATCATCAGCTGATGGTGTTTGACACACGATTTACTGACAAATATATGATTTTAATCTTTAAACGCTTCAAAGCTTGAGAATGGTAAAGATTAATCACGAGATAGAAGAGTTTTTTCAGTTCATTTAAGCACAAAATTTACCTGAAGTGAAGTCCATTGGCTGATCGTGATAAATCTATGCATAATGTGTTTCTGTCCGTGGGTTTTCCTTCCTTTTTTTTTTTTTCGTTTTTTGTTTTTTTGTGTTGCCAGCCTGTTGATGTTAAATTGGCTTTATTCTTTGTGACTTTTTGTTGAAGCTTATTATATCTTCGCTTCGAATATAATGCAGTTCCAGAGTAAAAGAATAATGGAGGGATCTCCTTTTGGATTTCATAGGGCAGAACCATCCCAACCACCTGTGGATACAACACAGCCATTGGATACGAAACGGGCTGAGTCATCACAGCAGCATGTGAGAGCTCTAAACACTCAGTTTGCAAGGTCCATCCTTTTTTCATGTGATCAAATTTGCTTTTGCATTCATGTCCTCTTTTCAATCAAATATATATATCCTCTTTGCAGGCTGAAAATAAATCCTCTTTGTACTTTGACTTTAGCAATTATGTTATCTAATTTGGTGGTTATCATGCATGTTCATGTCCTATTAGCTAAATTTCAGTTTGAAGGATATCACATTCCTATGGTTATGATTGTCATATGCCTGCTTTCTACCATCATGCATTATTCTTAGCTTTATTGAGTTATGAATTTTTCTCATTTTCATGCTGTGGTTTTTCTTATGAATAGCTGGATTCAAAGTCAACTGAAGAATCATCCTGATGATCTTTGGGAAGATGGTGTGAGAGATTACTTGACTCATGCTTCCAGCATAATGGTAATTTTTCATATGATTCAATGCTCTGAAGTTGTCTAAGCTATATAACTTTTCTTTCTAATGTGTTCAGCCGTACTCTATTACAGGTCTGATTGAGTCCTGCTTTTACTATTTTTACTTGTGTTCACTGTAATTAAACTATATAGTTGTACACCCTGATGGACATACCTAGCATTCATATCCGGTTTAATTGTAGACTTATGGCTAGATTTGTAAGTTTCAAAGAATTCTTCATTAATTTAAGATGACAAGTCAATTGCAGCTGTGACTTGTGTGCAAAAAGAAGATTGAGCAATGTTGATTTGTTTAAAACTTGATGTGGGTTATGTGTATTGTAGAGTATGAAGAATGAGTAGCACTATCCATGGCTTATTAATAGTGTGACTTGTTAGATTTTATGTATTATATAATGACATTTCCTAATATGAGACATGTGCACAGCTTATTGTGCCAACTTCAGAAAGATTGTTTTGGTCAGAATCGTGTCAAGTGTCTAGTTGTGGAAGGAATTTGGAAGTTGCTCTACATCTATTGAGATAATGCCTGAGGAGTGATAAGATACTATACATGTGTTGACAGCTTTGCAGAATCAGACTGAGAAGGGGTCATATATGGTTGTTGAGATGGTTCCTGCCCGTTTTTGTTCTACCATGGCATTGAATATGTGTCTTTTCAGCAAGCAAATATTTGTTGTTTAAGGCATCCAATAAATTAGGTGTTTCTAACCATATAGTACAACAGGGGCTGAGACTAATAGGTGTTGATCTATTTTAAAGATTGTTTGCTGCTTGTTTATTTTGAGCTAGTTTGGGCAGCTCCATAGACTAGGTATCATGTTGCTATTGAAGCACATTACATGTTGAGCATATACCATGTATCGTTTCAGGAAAAATTCAGTGACGTTGTCAACTGGATCAAATCAAATGCTGTCAAGGGAGAGAATTTGCCTCCTAACACAAATTTCCATGCTGCAAAGAAATCATTTCCTGAAGTGGCCAGAAAAGAAAATAACATATTTGGTCAGAAAACAGTGTTCCCTCCTGTTAGCACTGCGACAAGTTCTACAATTTCATGGAACCCTACTGGAATATTCTCCAACAATCAAACCCCCGTTTTATTTGGTAAGTCTTGTATTCTAAAGATTTTCCCATCACATTCCACATAAGGCTGCTTTCTCCGTATTAGCAACTCTAGATTGAGATCCCATTGGTGATTAGTTAGAATGATTTCATTTATTGCATGCTACACCCTAGAAGAAATTGTTAAAATTGAAAAATTTGATCATATGATAAAAAAATTTGTTAAGCTTAGATCATTCAATTCCATTCTTAGCCTATAAGAATTATATCTGCTGGTCTGAAATTCTAATGACGGGAAGTGGTCATGTGAAGAACTTAATATTAGGATCCATCTGTTGTTAGAGCAAAACTAATTATTTATCCTTTCTAAAAATGCTAATATCAGATCTAGAGCTTCAAATTGCATTTGCATTTTAATTTGGAAAACAAGATAAAGGACACCTTAGTTGTCAAATAGCATGGAAATTAACAGAATTCAGCTTATATGATAAGTGAGGCATTCTGTCATCTGTTCTATTGGGGTTCAAAGCCATAACATGAACTTTAGCAGAATATCATGTCACTGTTTCGTTTTGAGATTGACCATTGAGTTTCTGCTCACTTTTTAGGGAATCAAAGTTCAGCTCTCTCTAAAGGTGATGCTTCTGATGATGTAGATGAAGGTTAGAATTTGAGGCCTTTGTTCTTTTTCCGGGGCACATTCTCCTAGTTCATGGTTAAAATAGTTCCACATATCTTCTTCTAATGCTTGATGGAGTTAATAACTGTCTTTCTCTACATGGACAATGCTTATGACGTGTGAAAACCTATGCTGAGAAAACAGTGGCATCTGCTACTTTAGTGAGATTATGATGGACTCTATTTTTTATAACTGAACGACGTTTTAGTAGACATGAAGGAAAGAGAGATACAAAGGGAGAGTATAGAAAATGGGACGTTGGAACTTTAGTAATTGCATATCCCTGTCATGCATATATACATACATTGGAGTTGCCAAATTTTGTAAAATAAAATTTGTACCTACAAGAAGTGTAAATGAATACTCAAAATAATAAATTTAACCCAATAAATTACAAAATGAGTAGATTTTAAGTATTAAATAATTCACAAGCTCAGTAATGCATTTATAATTAAGTGAAGCCTAATTCTTGTAATTTAAATATACTACATGTTTAGTGTTGGATACAACCTTGGGAGCTTAAAAAATTATGGGTCTTATGAGTATGTTGCTGATTCATGATTTAAGAATGTCATATTGGTATTTCTTGCCACATTGCAAAGGCGTAAACTTTTGTGTATTTTTGTTCTTAATACTATTTGCTCTATCACCGATTTATTTTTATGTCGCCAATGATTTTCAGTGTTCTGCCCTTTTTTTTTTTTAAATTGATGATAAAATGGAGACATTTCTAGTTCGGATGTAGATGTATTTGCTTATTTTTTCTTATTTTATGCATTTAAGTATCATTGGTGATGGGGATATCGACATTTGCAAACTCTTCCAGTATCACAACTTTTATGGCATGAATGACTAATCTGATAAGGGGGATGGTTAATAAATGTTCTTCGTTTTGTTACATAAGATGAATTGCAGCAGCCTAGCAGCCCATCTGTGAAGAAGTCAGAAGAGAAGGGAGTAGTAGTTGTGCATGAAGTGAAGTGCAAGCTTTACGTGAAGGTGTTATTATAGACTACGTTATATGGTGACTCCAGTAAAGTTTCTTTTTAGTGTATATGATTAATGAGTCTTTGAAATGCAGTTTTTTAGACTTGTGGGCATGTATTGCTTTGACTTGGTTTCATGATGTTAATGACGATTATTTGGTGTCTTTATCCTTGATATGTTTAGTCAACCGATCCGGAGGATAAGGATGCATGGAAAGATAGAGGAATGGGGCAATTGTCGATTAAATGCAAAGATGGCTTTAGCAAGGCTACCAAAGATTCCAAACCAACTATTGTTGTTAGAAATGAGGTTTATTCTTTTTACCCTTTTTCTTATTGTATGTGTGTTGGTAGCTTTGAAAGTAATTGATGCAAATGCAAATCCTTTTTTTTTTTCCCCCAAGAAATTCATTTTTCTAGTTTCAAATTTTTTACTTCTACTGATGGCAGGTCGGAAAAATCCTTCTCAATGCTTTGCTCTATCCAGGCATTAAGACAAATCATCAGAAGAACTCACTTGTTGCAATATTCCATACTTCGGTAAGAAACCTGGGATGAAATATTTCTCATTATGATGCATATGCAGATACAAAATACAAGTTTAAATTAGCAAAATATTTGTAGAGAACTCAGAAAAATGCCCACGTTCCGTATCCCATCAACAGTTTGGTTTTTATACGCTTCTAACATGATTGACCAATTTGCTGCTCGCTTCTGCTTTTTTCCTCATTTTTATGGGCCAGGGTGTATATTTGGTTTTTGGGAGAAAAAACTTGAAAGGCTAAACTTTCAGAATAATGGAAAACCGCTGTGACAGGATCTCTCTCTCTCCCCTTGGTCCCCTTCTTTTCAAGAGGAGTCCCTAGCTTCCTAACTCCTATTGTGTATCCTGAATTGTTTCCAGTCCTGTAGGTTCTCTACTCTCTTGAATTTAAAATGAAAAATCACTGATTTCCCCGTAGGATGTAGTGGGTGGATTGAGCGTGATAAGCAGAGACCATTGACATCTCTGTTTTGCTTTTCTTTGTGGGCTCTATTTATTCTTGATGGGTATCTATCTAAATGGGATGGAAAACCCTATCACAAAAGTTAGCTGTTAAGGGAAGAGAACCAATCTATTTAAATACTCCATTGAATATTCCATACTACTCAATGTCGGAGTTATTATTACTTGGCTCCCCATAGAAAGCTGATATCCTGACAACTACACTCCATGGCATTTAATTGGCTTTCTGCTGATTATAATCTTTCTTAAGTAGCCCTTTCTAGAATTGCTGACAATTAGGCTTTGATACCAATTGATGGACACATAAGTGGGATGAGGAGCTTTACTCTAAAAGATAGCTGTTTAGATGGGAGTACTAACCTATTTAAATATTTAATTGAGCATCCCATTCTCCTTAATGTGGGACTTGGTATTCCATACTACCAAGTCTCTATCAATCCTTTTCAGTTTTTTTCCCCCAACTGGGCTGTAGTTGTCTACTTTGATTAAAAAAGAAAAACCATGAAAAGCAAATGTGAATGCTGAGATTTTTGCAGGATAACGTGGATGGGAGTGACGGAGATAAAGAGAGTGTTGTAGCCCGAACATTCTTGATCCGGATGAAAACAGAAGAAGATAGAAATAAATTGGCATCAGTCATTCAAGAATATGCCCCTGAATCTTGAGATGAAAAGATACATTGGGATGAAATATTGTCTTCCCTTGAGCCTATGCCCCTGAATCTTGAGGTGAAAAGAGACATTGGGATCAAATATTGTCTTCCGTTGAGCCTTTTACCGTAATGTTATAATAGTGGATTGAGCTCCCATTTTCGCCCTTACAAAAATCTAATTTTGTTTTTTCCTCTTTTCTGGAAGCTTCATTCTCATTATCAAAGATCCTTTGTTACAAAACCAACGTGATTTGGAAGATGCTACATAAGTACCATAATTTTTTCCCTACTTTGTTAGCATGGATCTGGGTTTGTCACTTGTGTTCAACGTACTGAAAATCAGAGTGAATATTGAATCCGTCAAAACACTTATTCAAAAATTAATTCAAACTGTGATTAAGTTAGTCATAAATAAAATGCTTTATTGGATCGTTCAAAACACTGATTTAATGATTTATCAGCTCAACTGGATGAGTTAGATTTGAATTTTCATATTATGCTTTTCTATTATGCTATTAATAAATAGATAGGTGAAATTGAAAATTAAGCTCTATCATTATGTGATTTTTTTTACTTAAAGCTCATATTGGTCATGTGTTGGATATCAACGATAAATATCTAAATTTGGCCAGTGTAAATACCCATTTTGTCTGGGCCCACAAAAAATAAATGAATAAACAAAAATAATTGAGAAGCCTTTTTTTTAATAAAATAATAAAAAAAATGGAAATTAATAAATAAAAATTTAAATGAAAAAAATTCTCAAATTTATACTTTAATGAGTCTTCAGTTGAAAAAAATCAAATGAAGATTTGATTCTCAAATTTGTGTCTTGACATATAATGATAAAAGTTAAATAAAATTAATTATAAATTATAATTTGATGGGATTCAATCATTAAAGATAGAAGTTTTAATTCTAATCTATAAAAGGAAAGGAAGAGTCAAGAAAGAAGAAGAAAAGGGGAGAGGGAAACATGGAAAGGAAGAGTATGTAAGATAGGAAGGGGAATTGGAAATTTGTTAAGGGCATCCATTGCATCTTTCATCATGTGTCCAGATGCTTTCTCATGCCAATAAACATCCTAATATCTAAAGTTCTAGACATATCTTTATTTTGCCCGAGACTGTTTATAGTTATCCCATTAATTTCTTTGCCAAATATTCGCCTTGTTATGGTTACTTCAAGATTACATGGTACTTATCCTCCTTGTCGTTAATATGCATACACATCCTCCATTGTTGTTTCTATATTCAACTTTGTTCCCAATTTTCTTGTGTACTTAACATAAGTGAAAGAATTTCAAGAGATGGTGATTGATTCAGGTATTGGCTTGTCCTATATCACTTGTTTATTGTTTATCACTCGATTATTTTGTGTTCAAACGCACGCATCAAGTATGGAGTCCCCTCCCTTTCTGTTGCTTTTATTATTTTTGATTTAAGGGCATTATGGGATATATAGATTTGGCTTGTCTTTAAATTCCTTTCTTTTTATTTTTATCATGTGAGATTTTTAGAATATTTCACAAGTACATGGTTAATTGATATGTCATGTGTAGCAATAGGTTACTACAGGTATATCTTAAATCCATTTAAAAAAAATAAAAAAGTCATCTTTTATTAAAAAAATAAATAAACAAATTAAGAAAATGACTTTTATATTGTGTGAGATTTTGAAATCTCTGTGGGCATGAAATAATTAATCTTCATGTGAGATTTTTAGAATCTCTGCAGGAACTTTAATCTAAATTTTTTTCTTCCAAAATCTTTTGTCAAATATTGGAAGAATTCACCTTTATAAATTAAAAGATACAAACTTAATAAAAAAAAAATTAGTTTTCAAAATTTAAATCATTCCTTTAAAAGTCACCAACAAATGACATGCACCTTACCTTCGAACTATGTGGATTTTGATCCCTCTAAAGGGTATACAAGTTCTAGTATTTATCCTAAGTCAAGTTTAACATGTAAATAAATAATATTTTTCTTGATTTAATCTTAATTTTCTTCTTATTTTCTTTTATTGTTTCATTAATTAAGGGTAATTAAATTTCATTTTAGGTCACATTAATTTTGTTTAGTCAACTTAAAATAACCCTGATGTGGGGTGCCTAACATTTTTTTTTTATGTTCAACTGACACTAGAATCCTATTTTGCTTGCTGTAGACCGTTTTATTTTTTAAAATAGTTTTCAAAATTATCATTTTAAAATTTTGGTGGCAAATCATTGGACTTCAAAAATGCAAAAACACAAGTTATTGCAAATAAAGATATTTTTCTTTTGTGGTTTGGATTTCCAACTTTTGTTTATTCATCAAATCTGGTTGAAAAATGTTTGCCTTTAACTTTTCATCCCTTGAGAAAAATTAGTCTTGGTAGTTGGTGAATACTCCTGTTTTTGTGCCATTATGATTAAGTATCATTGGCACAGCAATGAGAATTTTTATAAAGAAAATATATCAACAAGTTTTATATTTTTTTAATTTTCAATTAGGTCCTTATGTTTTAATTTGTTTTAATTGAGTCCTTACAATTTAATTTATTATATATGTTAATTTTTGAAGATTAAAGTTGATAATGAATTATTAAATTTCCCAAAACAAAAATTCTTTTGGAGTTTAAAGAAAATTTACTTTAATACTTTTACAAAACAAAAAAAAATTGATTTATAATTGTTTATATTTTTATTACTTTTAATGAAAATTAAAATGTATAAAAAATATTTAAAAGACAATCTAATTATATAAATTTTGAGTTATAAAAATTATGTAATTAATTATAAAGGTATATATCATTGAAAAAAATATAGAAGTTTTCAATTTTTTAAAAGAAAAACTTAACAATTTTAACTTTTAGGGATTAATAAATTAAATTAATAAAAATATAATAATTTAATTAAAAAAATAAAATTTAGGAATGTAATTCAAAATTAAAACAAAACTATAAAGACCCACAAATATATTTTTCTAATTTTTATCAGGAAATACATCTATTTGTTTTTTCTTTTGCTATGAAAATACATCCAATTTTAAATATTATATATTATTATATAAAAAAATCCTATTATTAATATTGTTAACACTTTAAAATTCACTTATTCTGATTTGATTAGAGAAATATATTAAGTATATGATGTTAAATATTTAAATCTTGTCCTTTTAAATGTTGTATGAAAAAATAATGAATTTAGAATTTTATACACACAAGGGGAAGGACAAATGAGTAAATTATTTCCTAAACTTTATGTTCAATAGTATCATAGGCCTAAACTCGTTTACTGTGCAAATTATTTCCTCAACTTTTAAAAATAATACAATATAGCCCATGTCATTAACAAAACTTAACTTTGATTGTTAAATGACTAAAAAATTGACAAAAAATGTGTTAAAAATGGCAGAAAAGGATAAAAAAATTACAAACAAGGGCTTAAAAAATTACAAAAGATGACCAAAAATTTTTTGGTCCTCTTTTAAAATTTTTGAGTTTTTTCTGTTATTTTTCTAATCAACTAAATATCAAAGTTAACTTTTACAGCCGAAATTAGATTGTATCATTTTTAAAAGTTGAGAGAATAATTTTTATAATAAATTAGTTTAACATCTATAATACTAATGGATCTAAAGTTTAGGAAATAATTTACTTATTTACTCGATTATATATGCATATAACATTTTTTTAGAAAAAGTTTCAATTCCACCCTCTTAAAATTTTCTACTTTGTCCCCCTATTAATATTTTCTAGTTCTACCTTGTATAAACATGAATTCCTTTTTGTGATTTCAATATATTTTCATATTCTTTCATGTTGCTATCCATTTTTTTTAAAATAAAAAGGGAGAATGACAAATAAGTCCTAAGACATGCATTTACTCCCAAGAAAGTCCCAAGAAATTCCAAAGCACTAGTAAAGTCCCAAGGTCCTTAAGGAAGATTATATGAACAAAATTAATTTACCTAAATATCCTTGTTCAATTCCCAAAATATCATTCTTCTTCCTTCAATTCATTCACTTCTCAAAGTTTGAAACCAAAATTAGGAACTGTGGAAGGTGCCAGTCTCACCTACAACCCATTCTCAAGATTGCTTTACCAACGGTACAATCCTTTGGCTAAGGACTTCGCTAAAAACTCACAAATCGCACCCTCATAGTTCGCCTTGATCACTAGTATCACATTTGTAGACCTAGTGACACTTACGTAGACAACCTTGTGGGCCAAGCTCTCTTCAAAGATAGTGTGGTTGCCGTCATAGTTGGCTCTGCTCTAATCCCTGTGGAGAAGCTTCTATTTGAGATAGTATAGAAGTCATAGTTGTCTTCGTCCTCATAGTTCTCATGAACTCTAGTTGATATTTCTTTAATTTGGAATTAGATCAACTTAGATTTGGTTGACATATGTATGTGTGTGTATATGTATATATTGGTAGTTTCAGGGGGTTTTTTTTTAGTATATAGCAACCCTTTTTTTGTAAATCCAAATTGATGCTTTAATGTATGTGAAGTATTTATATGTGCAGATGCACTAGAAGAATTAATATATGTAGCTGATATGTACAATTTATATCTTCTGTGCCTATTAAAGTGTTTCCTATTAAAATTTTGAAATGGAGTTGTAAAATTTCATAAAGAAGTTACAAAATTGAAAATCTCAGTTGCAAATCACTGAAACTTTCTCTTGGAATAATAACTTGATTGCTTTGCACCTGAAAAACAAATAAAGTGTTTCATGTTGAAATTTCAAACTGAAGCTGCAAAATTTCGAAAAGAAGTTACAAAATTGAGAGTTTTAGTTGCAAATCACTGGAGTTTTTCTTGTGGAATAATAACTTTATTTTTTGCTTTGCAACTTCAAACATTCAATAATGCTTCCTGTTAAAATTTCAAAATGAAGTTGCAAATTTTTTGTAAAGAATCTGCAAAATTAGGAATCTTAATTGCAAATCATTAGAGCTCTCTTTTGGAATAATAACTTGATTGCTTTGTAGCTAAAACCAAATAAGGGGTTTCATGTTAAAATTTCAAACTGAAGTTGCAAAATTAGGAATCTCAATTGCAAATCACTTGAGCTTTCTCTTGGAATAATAACTTGATTTTTTGCTTTGCAACTTCAAACATTCAATAAAGTGCTTCCTCTTAACATTTTGAAATGAAGTTGCAAATTTTTCATAAAGAATTTGCAAAATTAGGAATCTCAGTTGTAAATTACTAGGGCATTCTTTTGAAATAATAACTTGATTGCTTGTAGCTGAAAAACAAATAAAGGGTTTCATGTTAAAATTTCACATTGAAGTTGCAAAATTGAGAATCTCTGTTGCAAATCACTTGAGGTTTCTCTTGGAATAATAACTTGATTTTTTGCTTTGCAACTTCAAATATTCAATAAAGTGCTTCTTGTAAAAATTTCAAAATGAAGTTGCAAATTTTTCATAAAGGTGTTGCAAAATTGGGAATCTTAGTAGCAAATCACTGGATCTTTCTCTTAGAATAATAACTTGATCGCTTTGTAGCTGAAAAATAAATAAAGTGTTTCATGTTAACATTTCCAAACTTAATTTGCAAAATCTCATAAAAAAGTTACAAAATTGAAAATTTCAATTGCAAATTACTGGAGTTTTCTTTTCAAATAATAACTTAATTTTTTTTCTTTTCAACTTCAAACATTCACTAAAGTGTGTCTTGTTAAAATTTCAAAATGAAGTTGCAAATTTTTCATAAAAAAGCTATAGAATTGGGAATCTCAATTGCAAATCATTGGAGCTTTCTTTTGGAATAATAACTTGATTGCTTTGCAGCTGAAAAAGAAATAAAGTGTTTCATGTTAAAATTTTGAATTTAAGTTGCAAAATTAAAATCTCAGTTGCAAATCACTGGAACTTTTTCTTAGAATAATAACTTGAATTTTTACTTTGCAACTTCAAACATTCAATAAAGTGCTTCCTGTGAAAATTTTGAAATGAAGTTGCAAATTTTTTGTAAAGATGTTGCAAAATTGGGAATCTTAGTAGCAAATCACTAGAGCTTCCTCTTGGAATAATAATTTGATTGCTTTGTAGCTAAAAACAAATATCATGATAAAATTTTGAATTTGAGTTGCAAAATTGAAAATCTTAGTTGCAAATCACTGGAACTTTCTCTTAGAATAATAACTTGATTTTTTGCTTTGCAACTTCAAACATTCAATAAAGTGCTTCCTGTTAAAATTTCAAAATGAAGTTGCAAATTTTTTGTAAAGATGTTGTAAAATTGGGAATTTTAGTAGCAAATCACTAGAGCATTCTCTTAAAATAATAACTTGATTGCTTTGCAGCTGAAAAATAAATAAAGTGTTTCATGTTAAAATTTCCAAGCTTAAGTTGCAAAATTTTGTAAAACTTCTTGGAAAACTTAATTGATGTGTGTATGATATAATTACAATGTCTGAAGGTAGGGAAGAAGTCTAAGTGAACTTTAATGATGTGTGTGTGATGTAATTACAATGTTTGAAAGCTTGTACATATGAGTTTTTGTGAAATCTAGTATATTTTTAAACACAACTTGGTCTGCTTGGAATGGGGAATAGACTCCAAGGATTTGTAACTCTATGACCTAATTTTGCAACCAATTTGTATTGAAGTTGCATTTATCTTTTTTATTTTAACTATGAACTCTATTGTTGATCTATAATGTTGAAACATATCTGGTGTAAACAGCACTAGGGATTTACAACTTTGTGACCTAATTTTGCAATCAATTTGCACTAACTTTGCATTTGTCCTTCCCTATTTTAATTGGAAACTCTATTGATTTGTAATGTTGAAACTTAAATTCCCAAATTTGCAACTTCCTTATGAAGACTTTGCAACTTTTTTTCAAAATTCTAAGAGGAAAAGCAATCAAGTTATATATTGCAAGAGATAGGTCTAGTGATTTGAAACTTAAATTCCTAATTTTGCAACTACCTTATGAATGCTTTGCAACCTCATTTTGAAATTTTAATAGGAAGCACTTTATTGAATGTTTGAAGTTGCAAAGCAAAAAATCAAGTTATTATTTTAAGGAAAAGCTTCAGTGACTTGCAATTGAGATTTCTAATTTTACAACTTCTTTTTGAAAATTTGCAACTTCAGTTCACAATTTTAACATGAAACACTTTATTTGTTTTTCAGCTACAATGCAATCAAGTTATGATTCTAAGAGAAAGCTCCATTGATTTGAAATTGAGATTCCCAATTTTGTAGCTTCTTTATGAAAAATTTGCAACTTCATTTCAAAATTTTAACAGGAACACTTCAGTGAGAATAGAAGATATGAATTGTACATATTAGCTATATGTGTTAATTCTTCTAGTGCATTTGCACATATTAGTACTTCACATATACGAAAGCATGAATTTAGATTTACAAAAGAGGGGTTGCTATGTACAAAAAAGAAAAATTCCCTAAAACTACCAATATATATATATATGTCAACCAATCCAAGCTAATCTAATCCTAAATTATAGAAACATCAACCAGAGTCCATGGCGACCATGAGGATTGAGCAAACTATGACTTTTATATTAGCTCAAATAGAGGCTTCTCCATAGGGATTGGGCTAGAGCCAACTATGATGGTGGCCACACCATCTTTGAAGGGAGCTTGGCCCACAAGGTTGTCTAGGTACATGTCGCTAGGTTTGCAGAATGTAACAGTAGCGATCTCAAAGAAAACTATGAGGATGTGAGCCTCTTTGTGAATTTTTAGCGAAGTCCTTGGCCAAAGGATTGTGCTATCGATAAAGCAGCCTTGAGAGTGGGTATTGCAGGTGAGACCTGCACCTTCCATGGGTTCTCAATTTTAGTTTTAGACTTTGAGATATGAATGAATGAGTGGAAAAATAATAATATTTTGGAAAATTGAACAAGGATATGTAGGTAAATTGATTTTGTTCATATAATCCTCCTTAAGGACCTTGGGACTTTACTAGTGTTTTGAAATTTCTTGGACTTTATTTGGATTAAATGCATGTCTTGGGACCTATTTGTCATTCATCCAAATAAAAATTGTAGTGGACTCGGTGTATCTTGGGCTAGCATGAGACATCTTTAATTTGTAAGAGATTTTAAGTCGCAATTGGTGACATCAGGAAATGATTGGCTGAGTAGTTTTGCTATGTTGGCGTAAAAATTAAAACATGTGCTATCTTCAGCTCTGACAAACTTTATTTAAATAATTATGAAGCTTTATTTTATTTGCTTTTTAATTAGTGTCAACAATGAGTGTTGGCCAAAAAGAAAAAGAAAAAGCAATGATGTAATGGATTGTAGCTGATAGAACATCCTTTACAAAAGTAGTGTCATTTATTTTTGTAAACCAAGTTCATCGTCATCAACAATGTCCAGTTCGGCAGTGGCAATGAAATGGAAATTCAAGTTCATTATATTAGGTCGTGGGTTTAGCTTACAGGGTTAAGGTAAAAAAACACAAAATGTTTTTTTTTTAGGAGTTTTCAGTATTCTTAAGTTAACAATAGTTTATAGATATCCATTAATTTTATGAAAGAGATCAACCTTCCAATTCATTAAAATAGCCTAATTTTAATCATTAAATTCTAAAAATAAAACTTTAAGAATAGGATAAGATTGATGTCTTTTATAATTTTAATAGGTATCCCGTATGCAATTGTTGAATTAAGAATACTAGAAGCTCTTGAATAAAAAGTTTATGAGTATTTTATACCTTAATCTTTAGTTAAATGCAACATGGGCAAGCAAGAGTATAGTTGCTTTGACTTAAACAATGGCAGATCGAAGACTTGGAGCTAGCGGGGGCAATTGGTGAAACAAAAATTATACATATTCTAACGGTAGCAAATTTAATTTGCCCCATATGCTGAAAGCAATGAATAGAACCATATGATCTAGGATTTCTACCTGTGCAAAAGTTGAGATTAATTCGAACTCTATCCACTTATTTAAATAATAATGAGACATCTAACATGCACACCAACTTGATTTGTAAACAAAAATAAATAAATAAATGAATGAATAACAAATTGAATATATAGAAGTCAAAATTATTTAAAATATATAAAGAATATTAGGAAAAATCTAGGAAAAAAATTAAAAATAAAATAAAAGATATCCCTAAAAACATAAGAATTAAAAAATTTTAAATAAAAGTTTTAATAAAAGAAGAAAAAATGACAACAAAATCCTACCAAAATATATAAATGACAATTAGGTCCTTAAAATGTCATAATTTCTCTAAAGTCTCTAGGTCCCTTTCTGATACTAATGGTTTTTGGTTAAATGACTAAGTTACCCCTTATTTAAAATTAAAAAAATGGATAAGATTCTATTTTTTCAATCACAACTTTTGTTCTATAAATTACAAAAATTGAACAAGAGATTACAATTTTTCATGTGAAATTTCTTTTATAATTGATAAATAAGTTCTAAAAATAACCAATCTAATCACAACTTTTATTTAAGCAATCACAACTTTGATTATGTGAATTACAAAAATTGAATAATAAATCACAACTTCCGTGAGTCATAATAATTGAACAAGAAATTTTAATTGAACAATCTTTTTTGTCTCTCATATTTATTATTTTTCTCCTAAACTACCCATATCGATAACACCCATAATGTGTGCTATTAATGGGGTAGTTTCCAATAACACACATTTTTGTTAAACATATCTAACTTAAGCAATTTTCTTAATCTATGTAGATTAATTATCTAATATCTACATTTGAAATTGGAGGGAATATTTATTTTATTTTAATTTGATATATATACATATACATATATATATATATATATATATAGTTCATGAAATAGTTAGATGTGTATGCAAAATAAAGATTTATCATGTTGTTAAGAATCTTACCTCATTATATAAATCATTAATAATTAAGTTAATAACAATCTATTATAAATATTAGGGTAAAATGGTAATTTGGCTCTTAAACTATAGGACATGAGTATCTAAAATCCTAAACCAATTTTTAGTGCATTTTTATCTTTAAACATTTAAAATTGACAATCTCTGCCTTATTATTAACTTTGACCATTTGTTGATTAAAATATTACATAAAGAAGACCTCTAAAATGATAGAAAATGACCCTTTTTTCGTTATTATTTTGGTCATTTTCTATAATTTTTGAAATTATATTTTGAATTTTTTTTATCAATTAATGGTCAAAGTTAACAATAGGAGGAGATTGCCATGATTTTAAACGTTTTAGGGGTGAAAATGCACTAAAAATGAATCTAGAGTCCTAGATGATATGGAAGTAGAAGTAGAACACATGCTAGCAATATTGAAGATAATCAGGCAAAGACCTCCAAAAGACTTGCTTAGGCAACTAGATACTAAGAAAGTCACCTATTTGACTAACAATTTTTATATAATGCTATTAACTTATTTTTAAATTTAAAATTCACCTATTCTAACTAAATAAATGGATTCTAATTACTTGAGCATTTTCCATAGATAAATCTAAATATGTAGGTTTGTATTAGGTACACCTTCAATTAAAAAAATATAAATTTTTCTTAGGTAATTTGTTCAAAAATAAAAAGCATTTTGGATCTTTCAAAGTGCAATTAATGATGTTATTCTAAAACTATCCTTAATTAGGGGTGTAATTAATAAGATTTTTTTTTAATTGAGACACACTATTAAATAAGGATAAACATAGAAGGAGTGTGAAATTTTAAAGGCAATTATTTAACATTGGGAGGTGTAATTCAGTTAAAAGTACATTATAACATCGAATAGAGATATAGTTTGTAACATTATATGCATTGTTGATACTTTTGACATATTGATGCCTTTCTTCTCTTTATTCTCATTGCCTTTTCTTCTTGATTATTGAAATAATGAATGTTAAATCTTTAAATTAATAAATTAGTTACTTTCCAACCAGATTTTCTAGAAATAAATTAATAATCTCTTATAGATATGAACAACATTCTATTGTATTTATAAAGAAAATAATCTTATATTAACAGATTACAAGTGATGTTTTAAATTTGTTACAAGTAGTGTTATAAGTTAATAACAAATCAAGGAATGATTCCTTGAGCACTAGCCTCCAGCAAGAGTTGATCAAACTCTTGATTATGCTTGTATTCACCATAAGATACCCATAAACAAGCATAGCTCACAATAGAGTTTAACAAACTCTAAAATAGGAAACTATCTAAACTTGTAATCTACGCTTACTATTTGAGCAGATTACTCCTCAATGCACCCCAATTGCATCTTGGATGCTTTTAGGAGGGTCTTGGATGTGCTCCTCATGCTCCTTCTAAGGCACATGCATAGTGAATTATTTAATCTGGACTCCATATGGGCCTTGTACATCTATAGGTTGGGTTTTAACATTGTAATTTTCATTCTTAGATTTTTCAGATGAATATCATGTTAGAAATTGTGCCTTAGGGCTAATTATTATACTATGCATATTGTTATTTGATGAATTTCTCTTTTGTTATCATAACAATTGCATGTTTAATATGATAATTGTATCCCTGTACAAACTATAGTGATTGTCCTAAATGTCTCTAATCGGTCATCTTTGAGGGATCATAGATGAAACAAGACTAGTATAACTTTGATTAATTATAGAGATACCAATTAAAGTCATAGGCACTTGAAAGAGTACAAAGTGCTGGACCGACACACTATGAGAAAGATGCATGGTATAAGTCATAAGCTTATCTCATATGTAACTATATCACTAAGCCCTTTGACCTGAGATCATCATGGATTCCTACATGATGACCACTAAACTTTGACCTAGTCAAAAGTCACCTTTGATCGAGTGATCATAAAGGCTATGATTAAGTTTAGTGATATTCATGTAGAGGAATATGAGTGATCAAGATGGAATTTGTCTCTCACATTAAGTGAGAGATATTACTGGGCCCCTTGATGAGTAAGACTGAGAAAATGTATGGCCATACTACAATGGAAATTTTTTTTTTCATTGCTACTATTAGTCTACTTAGAGATCGAGAAAGTAATGGTCAAGTAAAGAAAAATGACAATTTCATGTTTCGTATTTGACTGAAATATCACATGACAAAAGGGATGTGATATGGTTGCATGATAGGTTACATTGGATCATATGTGAATTAGATAGTTGCAATGTCTTGCTAGAGACCACTTATGACTTGTGGGCTAATAGCGTAATTAGTCTACTGTCCATTTCATACTGGCCTACAGGGTCGCACACAAGAATAGCCAACTAGAGCTATAATGTCCAAGTTTGTTGAATCTGAAATATGTCTAGATTCGATGAATATAATATAGGATAATGAATATATATATTATATATATATATATTTGAATATTTATTGATGAATAGTTATATATTTTATATGAAGATAAAATTCAAAAATAATTATATCTATATATTTCAATAATATATCCAATATGTATATTATATCAGATATATCTATATATGATATATGTATAATATAAAAATTAAATATATAATATATATATCTATTGAAATATATATGTATACATTATTTATATATATATATATGTATATGTGATATCTATTATATATATTATATTATGTTAGTTTAAATTTACTTATATGATAGATTAAATTCAATAAATAAAAATGATAAGAGAGAATATATATCAATTTTATAATTTGAATCTAAGATAAATTCAAATTAGATATGATATTCTAGATTAATTTATGAGATAAATTTAATTAAATTTTATGAGCTTTTAAGTGGAAGACGAAACCCTTCTTTCTATACTTGTATATAGATAGGGACATCCTTATGAAGGAAGAGATGTTAGAGAAGTTTTGACAGTAAAAATACTTCGAGAGCCATCAAAACACTCTGTAGAAAGGAAAATTACTGTTCAAAGAAGAACAGATGTTGAGAGCACTAGTACGCTGTTTGAGTTAGAGAGCTGTTCGTGTGGATATTGGTATAGAGAGAAAGATCTACATTATCAGCTCCTGAGATCCAAACATGCACCAACTTCAAAGAATTAAAAAGTAACTCTTCTTTCTACCTTGACTTAAATAAGTTTGTTTGGTCAATATCAGGATAGGGATTCTAAAATTTTAATCTTCCACTGCGCCTCCCTATCTATCATATCAATGGCACTATTCATGTCCATACACATGCATAAGCTATTTGACTATCCATTTAGGCTTGAATAAGCTTGATTTTCGTTCATAAACTCCCGATCCATTAGGCAATGCATTTGAGCCCCCCCGATTTAGCATATAAAGCTCCACTAGATTCCTTCATGTGTATATCATTGCATTAGGCCTTTGTCTTGTTGGAATTGACCCTGGTGGCTTTGGGGTGGCCTATCACTTGCTATGTCATAGTCCACACATGCAACTATCCATGCTATCATCCATGACATTCTTTTATACTTTTGGGCCACTTGTGGATTGTGGACCTCTTAACCTAGTAGAATCACTTGTGTATTGTGGGCCTCTCAACTTTGTTAGACTTGTTGGACTTGCGGGACCCATTCTTTATAGAGTAGTTCTTGAACTTTGACTTGTTATAATTTAGTAGTTATGGTTTTGATTTGGTTGTAAATCAGTCCCTAAACTTTGACTTAGTGCAACTTAATCCTTATATATTTTCTAAAATATAAGGACTAATATTTTACATGGTTAAAATTATAGAAATTGAGTTATGCCAACTCAAAGTTCAGAAATTGAGTTACAACTAAGTTAAAATTATAAGAACTGACTTACAACGAGTCAAAGTTAAAAAGTAAAGCATATTTAAGTCAAAACTACAAGGACTAAATGATTAATTTTTCATTTAAAATTATTTTTAAATGTATAATTACTAAGAAGGGTATGACTTTTATAAATTTTTAAATTTTTTATAATTGTTAAATATAAATTAATGAATGACATGATATTAATCTTTTATTTTAGTATGAATGTTGTATGCAAAGAAAGGTAAGCGTGAGATATATTAAATTATGTCATTTATATTAGTTGCATATTATCATTGATTATGTTGATTTGGGCTAAGTTTGTTGTGGGATGAATTCATTGATATGTTTAAAAACTGTAATACAATAGTATCACAACCACTTAGGAACTTAGTGCTTGATCTCTTATCAATGTTCTTGGTATTATTTGATCATTTGGCTAGAGAATTGTGTATGCCCTTGGGACTTATTATAAACCCTATCTAGCTTAGGGTGTATGATGGGGAACTCATGGTTTAGTTATGAGCCTATAGACTTTAGTTGAGCTACACCTTATGATTGGAGAGTTTGGTGTAGTCCAGTAGTATGAGCATTTTTATAATTAACAGCTCATGAGTTCTGTAAGAGGAAATAAGGAGTTTATAAGGAGGTTGATGAATTATCATGTGTTTGTCAAATAATTAAGATGATCATAATTTTATTTGTTCCCACTCCTTTACTACCTGTAATGCAACTTGCATGCTATTACAATTATCTATGATTACTACACACATTGTCTTACCTTGTTATTTATTGATATTTTTAGATGAAAGAGAGGACTCCTAAGGTATAGGGCTACTTGTTGCCTTGTTATTGTCTTTCGGTTTTATTTCATGTGTTGGATTGTCTTATATTTCCATTTTAGGGCACATTCATATTTGTTTTTTTTAAATATTATCAATTAATTATTGATTCTAAAGAGTGTTGGTAGTTATGATCACTGGAAGCCCTTAGGCTTGTTGAATGAAATTTGAAATTTTGGATTAGATGATGATATGAATTTGGTAATGTTAGATTGTAAATGGAATGGATATGGATATGATATTAGTAATGCAATTGTTGAATAAGACTATTTGTTATTGTTGTAAAGCAATTAAGCTACAAAGTCATGTATCATTAAAAGAATAAAATAAACAATGCCCTTAATAAGTGTCTTGTTTTTAATTTATTACAGTATATGATCTTGACTGATAATAAGATTTACAATATGTTATTTATTGGAGACCATGTATAGGATTAAGTTTTTTTAACTATTAATAGTTTTATGTACCAGATTATCAATGCTTGAAATTAAGATAAAAGTTGTAATATGTTAAACTGGAATAAATAGAGTAACTTTTTGTTGATGATTTGAAGAGCCAAACTCCGATGTACACCATGAGATTCGTGAGCCAATTAACTTGCTTATGAATTGCATCTAAGAAGTTAGACATATCACATTAAAAGAATAAGCTTAACTTGTATTTTCATTGCAAGTAGTGGGAAAAGTTTTAGATAAGGTGTCATATATTAGGGATTGAGCTGTAAAAGGCTACTTTTGGCTATTGGGTGTATATTTTAAGTCTCAATATACAATTGGAAGGATAATTATGGGCAAATTAGTTGTTACTCTTCAGAAGTTGAAGAACTTAAACTATTTACAAAAGCAATTTGCAGGTTAAATACTTCTAAATTGATATTGGCTAATAAAAACCACCACACACATAATCACACTTCTTATTTTTATGTTTTCTTGAAATCCGAATATGCATAATTTTAAATTAGTATTTTTTCTTGCAATTTTGTTATTATATAATGAAAATATAGTTATTGAATTAATGCTATTATCATTTATAGAGATAGTCAATAAAGATGATATTTTCCCTTCAAATTGATTCTTTGATGGGATGATAGTCCTCTGGAGCACCTCCCACAATGCATGAAAGTAGTATTTCAAGCTGTGTTAGAGTTATTAATGAAATGGAGCTATAACTATTGAGGAAGGAAAATCATGCTTTGTTCCATATGTTAAACAAGTGGTAGGGATATTTTCTTTTCAACATAAATCAATTACATTTACAAATCCATGAATTTAATTTGTAGGTTTAGCTTAACTAATGTCTTTTATTATACTCATATAGTTCCAACACACAAGAGAAGCTTATCTAGTTGAAGCCTAATGGCATAACCAAGGTTACATCCCAACATATGAAGAGTACATGGAAAATGGAGTCTGGACATCTTATTATCCTTTGCTCATATTGGCTTGCTTACTTAGCCTCAGGAATTCAACAACAAAAGATGTGTTTGATTGGATTTCCCATGTTTTATAAAATGGTAGGAGCATCATCTATCATTAGTAGAGTGATAAATGACATGGGTTCTCACAAGGTATGATATTAATATTTCAAACTTTTGATAACATGACATTCGTGAAGAATTCTAAGTTTTTATAAGCATTGAATGCTTGATTTTTGGTTTCGAAGGTTATAAGAAAAAAGATTACATGTTTATCTATAGTTGAATGTTTGATGAATCAATATGGGATTTTAGAGCTACAAGCCTGAATTGCTATAAAAAAAATTAGGAGATGCATAGAAAGATATTAATGAAGAATACTTGAAGGTAGAATTTGTTCCAAAGGTAGAATTAGGTTTTGTTGTTGCATAGTTGATGATTGTTTCTTTTTAGTGTTATTTTTGTACTATTCTAGTTTTTTTCTTTTTTTTTTTTGTTTTTTGCTATTCATTTTGATTGGTTTGACTATTGTGTTTTTTTTCTGGTTTAGGTTGTGTGTAGAGTCTTGCTGTATAGGCTTTTGAGTGTTCTTTTCTCTTATGGCTTTGGCTATTAGCGTGTGTATTATTTTTTATTGACTACTAAAATTTACTTGTGTTTGGCATAAAAAAGTATGTTGTGAATTTCGCTAGTATGCTGGAGGTCAATGAATGTATAAAAGCTTTTCAGACAAATATACACATGCAGAACTATTAAAAGATCACATTGTAGCAATGGTCATAGATCCCATTGGCATTAGCAACCCAAGTTAATGCTTTTAACACATGGATTGCAAATAGTAGAGTTTATGTGATGGATCAATAAGTGAAAATGATTGTGTAGTGTATATGAATATATATGTGTGAACCATACATACTAATGTTGTTTTACATTGCTTCCTTCCTTTTACCTACTTGGATTGTATAATAGTTATTCTTGTGTATGTATAATTGTAAGCAAAAGTTGTAGTATTCATGTTTAATAACATATGTGAGGTGTTTTTGTTTGATAATAAACCATTGGTTTATGGTAATACAAGCATGCCCTCTTGGAAAAAGGACCATATCATTTTGTCTTTTGATATTAAAAATATCACACTAATTAAACTATTGCTTAAAATATTCTAACATGTATAGTAAACCTTAAATCACAAGGGCAGTTGCACATGAATTGAGTGTTGTAATACTGATGGCTTCTGCAAGTGTACGAGATCTTAGTAATAATTATCTAGAATACTTTAGGTGTGAAACCATAAAGAGGCAAAGATTGCAATGTCAATTAATTTTAATCTAAAAAAAGATTGAGAAAGATATTGAATTGAGAATTAAAGAAAGAAAATAAAAAAATAATAAAAATCATTAATATATATATATATATAGAGAGAGAGAATTCAATCAATATAAACAATGGGATTCATGATTCATCCTATAAGTTACTAATTTCTACCTTTTAAATTCACTCTTTATCAATTATAGGACAATTGTCCCTAAAGTGTCCTAGTTACTTCTTAGGTAATTAGTCCCTACTTAATTAGGATTGAATTTACTCTTATGCAACCCCCACTTGTAATCAAACTGTGAAGCTATAATTTAAGTCATTATGAATCTCTAAATCTATTTTTAGTTTAGTTATCCATGTTTATCTCTAGATCAAGGATTACTATTTACTTCTCAATCCAGTAAGTTTATCCATAAATTAGATTATGTTGATCAGGTATAACATTCCATGAAGAACAAGAAGATAAGTGTAATTGACAAAATAAATCAAAAATATATTATGAATTAAAATCCATAAGAGTAAAATGAAGGAATAGAAACCAACTAGTTATAATTTGACCATATCTCTACCTTAACTGAGTAATTTAGAAACACATAAAATCACAAAGAAAATTGAGTAGAAGAGAGAATGATTAGGATGTAAAGTCTGCCTTAACATTACTAGCACAAAGAACTTGTAATGTCTATCTTGACATTACTAGCACAAAACCATACTTACATCACACAATGGTAATTAGGAATCATTAAACCTTTAAGCTTACCTTACTCAAGAAGGGTTCAAAATAATTTATAAGGCTTTAAAAACAATTGGGACCTTGAAACCCTTCAATTTGCTAGTTTCAGCTCAAACTAAATAAGTATTTTAAAGCATTGGAAGCATATAATAAATTAGAATAAAATCACACAAGAATATAGAGGCAAGAAGTCAGTTTCACTTATTTTGGTACATAGTTGCAGCTGTATGGAATGGCTGTGACATGTAGTAAAGAGGGCCAAATTTTCCTTTTGTACCATTGCCGCAATGCATGTGGCTATTCATGATAGCTTGTTAAGTGAAGTTTCAACATATGCCATTTTTACATCCGAGGTCTAATTTGAGTTATTTAATTGTCCACATAAAGCTTGTTCGATAAACTTAGTGAATGGCACAAGTTTGTTTTAATCCAATAACACATTTAGAAATGGACACTTAATGACAATTTTAAAGATTTTTTTTTATACATCCAAGTACCCCAACACATGAATGTTATGCCCATGTGGGGCTCAAACTAAGCCCAATGGACCCAAATTACCATCTGATTTAAGCAATTAAACACACAATAATGCAGCATATTCAATATATGACCAGCAAAACCCCTAATTCCAATCAGATAGGGTCACATGCTATATCCATGATATAGTCATATCCTTTCACCATATCACATCAAAAATATTAAATATATACTTGTACTACTATTTTATCCCCTTACTGTAACATCCTGAATTTTTAATCCCAAGTTTAGTGGTTAATCGAGGGAGGATGTAATTAGTATATGGGATTAGAGATTTAGATAATTACTAGATGATTGACATGTTGGTGAGTTGGATGAATAGATACAAGCAAGAGGAGTGCATTCGGGTCAACCAAAATACGCATGGTGAGAATAAATCTCAATGTGCCATGCACTGCGGTTTATGGACTAGAAAATTACTTCTTAAGTCATGAAATCTAGGGATTTTAAAAGTGAAAATTTGAAGAAACACATGAGAGAGGAGAGGTGAAGGGTGGAGAAGCTACGTAAGCCATTTCAAGTCATTAGAAGGTGATTTAAATCAATAACTTTTTAGGTAAGCCACATATAACTCTTACCTTTCATTCTACACAAATTCTCTGAAATAGATTATAGAGAAATTGAACCAGTAGAATTCGAGGGGTTTGATTCTTGCCTAATAATATAAAATATTAGTTAAATTAGCGCTTTGTGACTGGTTTAAAGATGATGGTAGAGCTTTGAACCTGTAGGCTTAATTTAACCTTAAGGAGAGAGTTTTAGGGCAAAAAATATGAATTGAGTAAAATAAAATGATTGAGGTGATGTAAAGTATAACTGGGTAAGAATGGACCTAGAATGGCTTAATGGAAAAGAGTTTACAAATGAATATAGCCTTAAGTAGTAGAAATGAGTTTTTGGTCAAAATGGACTAAATGATTAAAATATGTCAAATGTGTCCAGATTGACATTTAAACGTGTGAGTAGAGGAAGGAAGCTTAAGATAGGCTATAAAGGTTATTGAAATCCACGAGTAACCTTTCTATTATTAGAAGGGTTGAGGTAAACCAAATAACTTCCTTTGTTTGATTGTTTTATTGTAACTGTATGTTAGTATGCTATGTAGTAGACGAAATGGTTTTAAACTGAGCATGTTTTATAGTATTGTGTCATTGTTGTGTGAAATGGCTTTAATTAAAATAAAGCATTAAAATGTGTGGTTTCAAATGGAATGTAAGATATATGTGTATGTGTGTGTGTTATGTTTAAAAAATGAATAAAATGATATTGGGAATCTTAAATGGTTGGGAAAAGCATGATTATAGGGGTGAGAGTTCACTTGAGTGGAGGAGATGATAAAGACCATATGGCAAGGTTCCTTAGTACCAATAGGTGTGAATAATGGAAATGGAATAATTTCCTTAATGCCCATTGAGGTATGGTGTTAAAGATTAGAGACTCCTTAGTGTTATTGTGATATAGTATTGGAGTCAACAATATCCCATTATGTGTATTGAGGGAAACCATAGTCCATATTGTGCATTAGAAATCTTTGGTCGGGTGATTCTACCACTATAGGTGAGCTAAAGGCCAATGAGAGTATAATTAGTCTAAAGTGAGCTTATGGTTTTGTGTCGGAGTGATTTGAGGTTCCGTCGATAGTGATCATGCTAGTGTGCTATATGATATATTAAGATACATTATGAGATGGCATGGGATCTTATGTGATTGATGAAAAGTTGACAATGAAATAAGATACGTAGTATAAATGTTATTTTAATGAGATTTGAAGATATAGTATGCTTTACTTTAATATTGTGCATATGATAATCAATAGGAGTGAGTTATTCTATCACTGAGATTTTTATCTCACCCCCATTGTTATATATTTACATGACTAGCAAGGGATTAGGGCAAGGGAAGAGAGTCTAGACTAGCTTGAGTTATAAAGCTGTGTATTTTGAGTTGTTGTAATAAACTAAACTAACATTTTATGTATATATATGTGAATGAGTTGCCATAAGGTTGTATGCATGAATTAAATTGAGATTTTGTGAAATCTAACCAGATTGTGTGTGTATATGTGTTGAAATGAATCAAGGGGCTATTATTGAGTATGTTTGTGTTGAAATGGTTGTTTGTATTGGTGAATCTTAAGCCCAAGAGACAAATTATGTTAAAATGAGTAATTTGAGGCTACTATGTATTGTGAACATGAATATATATGAATGTGATTAGAAAAGGCCAAGTGGGCTTAAGTTATGCCAAGAAATGGCAAAGTGTATAAAATTGTGAAATTGTGAAAATTGGCCGTAGAAGGGTCAAATTTTGATATATGAGTGTGATTGTGTTAAATTATAGTCAATCAGGTATATTAGGTCCTTTAGACTTAATTCAAGGCCTAGTATGGTAATGAGAGAAAAGGATCGATTTGAGTGCTTGGGTGCATAAATTTTTTAGAAAAAGTGACTTTTTGCACCCGATATCTAAATTTTGATCGAACCATTAGATCATGTCCAAACCTGCCTCATTAGTTAGCTTATGAGTTAAGCTACGTGTGGATGCCTTAATCACTCTGATTGAATGTTGTATGTGAAAATGGCACACGTTAAAAATTCATCATTTTTGCTATTAAAATGATAGCAGAAAATTGAACAGATCGCCTCGGTGCATGGTACACATGACGTGGCACATGGCACAGAAAACTTGAGGGTGTGGCTTTGTGCCATATGTCGTGGCGCATGTACTATACACTGGCCATAAACTTATTTCCAACCTGATTTTTATGGTTTAAGGCATGCAATGATAGAGGTAAATGCATATAGATTATTTTTGCTGCATATTCTGCATATTCTTTGATGTGTTGTATTATTTAATAATTTTTGAAACAAGTCTTTAGCTGAAGCTTTCCAAATAAACATTTTTTTACTAATGGTTGTGAATCATATGATAACACCGTAATCTTCTCCTATATTGAGTGGATATAAGAGAAGGTTACACTTACCATGTTTAAAACAATAACATATCTCTTGGGTTAAAATACAACACCCAATAATTTAACTTATAAAAGTGCAAACCAAAAATGTATGCATTCGTAGTTAGTAACTTGCAACTATATATACATATCATTTACACAATTCAAAAATAACAAGGCATTATAATAGTAGTTTGACTACTCTTTGCTCAATTCTTTTCCTAAACTCCTATCAGTGTCTGACCCTAAAAAATAGTAACTACAGGGTGAGATAAAATCTTAATAACCAGGATACTTTATAGCTATATTTTAACAAGTAAAATTATAAACAAGTACATAAAGCGGGATAATTAAAACATGTGCTATAATTTGCCACGTCACATTATCTCATACATGATCATAATATCCAACCAAACCTCTACAATAACCTTAGACTGAATTCAAGCTATAATTTTAGACTAAACCTAAATAAGCTAATTCGAGCTCACCTTTCATAGGAGAATTGTTGGGCTAAAGGCATTCTAACCCATTTCCCGACTACGAACTCTCCTTTTACACATAATTGGGGTGTCATTTATTCTAATGCCATACCCTTTTAGGTGCTAAGGAGTGCATATTATGACCACTTGGATTTCCCATAAGTAACAATCCATAACATGTTTGCTGCATCGGATGTCCCATGGTATCAGCTCAACCATATGGATTGTTCACACTCTACTTTACCTGGCTTGAACTCTCACCCTTACTAATAATCATGACATTCGCACACAATACAATCAACATGCTTTATCATATTCATACTTCCTTATCATTTAACTTTGTTAAAACACAATTAATAAATGCATGTCATTTTCTCAAAAAACCTTTTTCTTTTCCCACTTCACATGTTCTAAAATTATGCAAATACATATTATTACATATTTAATTTGACAAATAACTTATAAACAATTTCATAAACTAATACACAATATAAATCATTTGATTACCTCAACTCCTAAAGCTCCAATAGTCACTTCAACCTCAAAGAGAGATTCCAAATTATAAAATCCAAAAAAATTAAACACTGTTTGTGTGTGTGTGTGTGTAAATTTCCTAACCTAAAATCTCTCATTAGTTAAATTTAACTAAATTTAGCTACTCGAAATCCATAACTTCTATCATTGAGTTAATCAAAACTACAACCAACTCACATTATCTTCATTCAACTTTACATAGCTAAATCATTCACTTAATTAGCTGCTACAACTTCTCAACTTTAAAACTCATGTTAGGGTTTGTCTAAACCCCATAAACCAACAATCAAACCTTATAAAATCACTTATTTAAGATAGTGAACTTCAAATTAAGCTCCCAAAGTTACATACAAGGCCTGGGTTCAAACTTAACACTTCTTAACTTAAAACATTTGTACCAGTTCCTAAAATTCAAGAAAAGCAAGGTTGAGAGGTAGAAGAGTGTAACATCCTAAATTTATAATTCTTGTATTAATAGATTAAGGAATGAATTAGTAATTTAATGTGAGATTAGGATTCTAGATGGTGAAATGTTATTTTGACTCATTGAGATGTTATATGAACAGATATGAGTGGAAGAATGGTGTTGTGAACCAGAGCGTGTGAGTGTGATGAGGAGTTTCCTCACTGTATCACTCGCCATGGTGCATGGCATAAAAATTTTGATTAATTAGGGCATGTATCATCTTATGAAATAGAAGGAAAGAGTAAAAAGAGGTTTAAGAATGGGAAAGAGAGAGGAAGTCTACTAGGGCATTGATTTTTTTAGAAGCAATGATGACGTTTCAACCTGTTACTTATTGGGTAAGTCTTATACTTCTTTAACCTTTGATTGACCCTATTTTCTCTTAGTTTAAACTATTCTAAAATTGAATTCAAAAGTTACAAGGAAATGATTTCTTACCTTATAGTAATAGAAATTTTCTTTGGAACTAAACTAGTACTTTGTGACTATTTGGGTCAGAACGATAAAGTTGTGAAGCTATAAGCTCAATTTAACCTATTTTAGAGAGAGTAATGAGAGAAATTTGATTATGAAAAGGTTGATGCTTGTATTAAGTAGTAGTGGTCATAATATGCGTGAGTGAACATGTATAAGGGAAATGATGGTGATTAGATGCTTAATTTACAATAATTGGCACTTTTAGTCAATAAAACAATTGACTTTGGTTGCCAATTCTGTGTAGGTTCTTGTGTGTAATGTGTTATTAGTAGAAAGAGACTTAAGTAAGGTTGTGGGAAATGAGTAACCCTTTCTTGTGAATAGAAGGGTTGAGGTAACCATATAGTTTGTTATATTTATTAGCCATTATAACTGTGTAAAAGTGATTGTATGATTGTGGAATCATTATTTTGTTAATTTCTATGCATGATTTTGCTTCATAAATGGTTTTAGCATGAAATGGATTTGTAAAATGGAAGATTAATAATTATTGGTTTAGACTAATCTAAATATGTGTGTGTGTGTGTGTGTGTGGCGTAAATTATAGGAAGTAGTGAAATTGAGTGTGAAAAGCATGATTATAGGGGGTGAGAGTTCACCTAGGGTATGTGTGGATAGGTATGTGTGGAGATGTGAGTGAACAAATCCATATGGTCAGGCTAGCACCATGAAACATCCAGTGCAGCATTATACAGGCTAGTACCATGGGTAATCTAGTACAACATTATTTGGGACTGTTACTATAGGACATTTGGGCAGTCTAGAAACTCTTTAGTGCTAGTTAGGGTACGATTGGGAGTTAATGATGCCTCTATCACAAGTGTGTGAAATAAGGAAAACCATAATCCATAGGTGGGATAGATTACCTTTTATAAGGTGTTTGTACCACCAAAAGTATGCTCGGGTTAATGTGTGATTGATCCATTAGAGCCTATGATTTCATGTTAGGGAGCTTTGGAGGTTTGGTGGATAAAAGATCATGCTATTATTGGAAATTGTATGGAAATGTTTCAAAAGGAGGAAACTCTATTTTCATTTGATAAATATGTGTTATTACTTTGATTTTATTATTTTGGCATAGTTATTTATGTTAATAGACATTAAATGAGTTATATTGGTTACTAAGATTTTTATCTCACTCGTGGTTATTTAATTTTTTAGGTTCTGGCACTAGTAGTGCAAAGGGAAAGGAAACTGGCTGAGTAAAGATTTCTCTAAAAAGCCCATTGTAAGATGGTGTAATAAATTTGAGTATAAATAGTAAGGTTATGTATATAAGTTTCCATAGGAATTCATACTTATGCATAAACATGTGAATGTGTATATATGTGTGTGATTTTTAGTTCTAGCCAATGAACTTATGTATATGTGTGTGAGTAATGAAATAGTAATGTGGGCTAGATAATGAATGTTTGAAAATATAGTGGTAAAGCATATGTGATGTATGTGTGCGATTTGGCTTTAGATATGAATTATGCTTAAAAGTATGTGATGGATAGTTTATAGGCCAAATGTGCATTTGTATTATATTATGTATGTAATTGTTCAATTAGGTGTTGTTTGTCCTTTTGGATATGGTCAAGGCCCTAGAATAGGCTAATGACACGTGTTTTTAAATGGTTATACTTAAGTGGTAAATTTTGATATAAAACAGTCAAAGTGCACTTGGATGTCCAATTTTTGAATAAAATATTGGTTTTAAAAGAAACTAGTGTTATTGGTTAGTGTGAGCGCCTGAATCATTCCAATCGGACATTGGATGTGAAAATGGCACGTATCTAAAGTTTGCATCAAATTTCTGCAATTTGATAATAGAATTTGAGGTGTGTGCTGCGACATATGTGTAAATGTGTAACCACATGTCTCGATGCATGACGCAAAGAAATCCATTACAATTTACATTTCACATAATCTAAGTAAGTAATAAAAGAGAAATCCTAGTTGGCAATTGAAATTGTCATATACATAAGTTTACTCAAAATAAGGAGGCCTACTACAAGGAATCACGATCCTAAGCCTCTGGGTGTTTTCCTCTGTCCACACCTCTTGAGTTATTCCTTGTAATATTAAAGATGATGGGGTGAGTACAACTACTTAGTAACCAAGGTCCGACTAACCCATACTAATACATGTCAATTAGTTTAAATGTAAGTGGTAGTTAATATTAATACTTTAACTCATGTGAAACAATTAAAATTAGATATTCATAATTCAGCTCACATAATAGCATTTAGCACTTTTTATATAAATCGAGTTGGTCACACAAATCATTGACAAATATAATGGTAGAAATTAAGGGTAATTAAAAATGTTATCATTATGGATTCAATATAGAAAACAAGTTCCTTTACTTACTATATGCATAATCACACCTCCCTTATATCCTTCTTATTTCTTTGACATGAAACCATGGGCTATAACTCAATGGGATAGTCTATAATCCTTAACTTCCCTAGCCTAAACACTTGTGAAGGGCTTACCCAGCCAAGGCGTACCTAATTCACTTATGGATCACGGTCTCCTCTATTTCTCACAACATGGGGTGTCATACACCCTAAACTAGCCTCCTCATTAAACTGAAGGATAGCTAGTTAGGTTCGAGTCCCTCGTTAAACTAGTAGGATAGTCTCTCATTGAACAAGTGGGATAGTATGGATGGAATCAATCTAGGAAAACCATCACACGAATAGGTCTTACCATGTGGATTTTATCATCTATTCTGTTTCCAAGGTGAACTCTCGCCTCTCAAGATTATATCATATACATTAATTCCATAACTCACACATATACAGTTCATAAAACTTCACATATCAATTTTCATTGAACTTTTTCATTACACAATCATTGAACTTCTCAATTACATTTCATGGAAATTTAAAGCAAATAAGTCGTTGGACTCTTACTTTACAATTATTGTACTTCACACTTTCAAAATCATTAAACTCTACTATTTTAAAACATCATTGAACTTCTCTTAAACAAAGATTCATGTTACTTCTCAATTTGTAAAATCATTGAACTTTCAATAAACATTTATATAAAAATCCACCACTATTGTTCTCAAAGAAATTTTACACCACAAAGCATAAAGCTCACAAATTGGATCTAGTGGATTTCTTAACAAATTAAGCCACACTTGCATTTCTTTTTATTTTACACATTTCAATGATAAATCATAAATCAATATACTAATAAATACACACAAGCATAAGATAGAATTTCCCTAGTTACCTCAAAGCTTTGAGAGGTTAAAGGTTTCACCCTTCAATTACTCACTCCTGAAGCTTCCAAGAAGTTTGAAGGGTGCCAATAGTAGTTACACTACAAGCATTTACCATGCAAAATATCAATATCTATTTTTGAGCTATTTTCTACTAACATTTCATCATTTCTTAATATTCAAGATTTATTCTTGACTCATGTAAAAGTACCCATAAGGCTTCTTAGATTCCTTTAACTCTCATTAATAATATTAAGCTCTTAAATGGGCATTAATAAAGCCACATTATTTCCAACCACCAAATTTACGAGAATTTCGGACGTTTAATGTCCTCCAACCACCAATCATTATAAAACCATAAATAACAAGTTTACTCAGCTCAATCTACTCTCATTAACTCTATTTAGGTCAATGGGTTCGAACCCATAACTTTTATGGATCAAAAATCACCATTACCAATCAAACCCTAACCTCTATCATCAAGAAAATGGAAGAAGAGAGGAATATTTAAGCAAGAAAGCTTACCTTTGGTGTTTATGAGCTTCAAAACACTCCTATAAGTTGGTTTCTTCAAGCCTTAGTTCAGCTCTTTCGTCACTTTCTCAATTGCTTTTGTTTTCTCTTCTCTTCTACTTCTGTTCGTGACATAATACTACAAAATTCTAACCATACGCCATGGCAAACGCACAATGCACTGCAGTGCATGGCACAAAGAGCCTCTTCCAGGCGTGTTGTCACGCATGTGTAATGGCGAACCAACCATAAGCTATGAAGTATGGCACAGAATCACTTCCTTTAAAAATACTTCCTCTTTCATTCTTGGGTGACTGGATTCTCCTTCGGACTTGTGTTTAGAACTGAAATTCAAGACCAAATATGCCCGTTAGGCCTCTCTGGCCACATACCTCACAAATACACTTAATTTATCTATTTGAACTTAATTAAACTTGATTTAAAATTGAGGATGTTACACACTCAATATAAAAGAAGACTATAGTGTTACTACTGCCTCGCATCAATTACAACAATCAAAATTTATTTCAAAAGCTTTGGCCAAAGACTTATTTTTGTAAAATCAATTGATTCACAATACAATCAGAGAAAAACATAGCAGAAGTAAATCATATACTCCTCAAATACATAGTAGACATATCCTACCAGCATTCCTATTCCAATTGCATGTATTTCAGCATAAAAATAAAACTGAAATTTGGTTCGTGTGCTGTGGCATATGGCACAAAGCCATATGCCCACCCTTTCTATGCTGTGCGCCACGGCATGTGTCACCATGTGTCGAGGTGCACCTATCCAAATTTTTGCTGTCATTTTGATAGTAAAAATGACAAACTCCTAGCATATGCTGTTTTCACATACGATATCTAATTAAAGTGATTCAAGCGCCCACATAAGGTTTAGCTCGTATACTAACTAATGAGATAGGTTTGGACATGATCTAATAGTCTAATCAAAATTTGGACACCTGGGTGTAAAAAATCACTTTTTCTGAAAATTTTGTGCACCCAAGTGCTCAAATCGATTCCTTTCTATTATTAGACCACATTAGGCCTTGGATTAAGTCTAAAAGAATCAAATACACCTGATTAATAATAATATATCTCAATCATACTCATATATCAAAATTTAACCCCTCTACGACCAATTTTCTCAATTCACTAACTTCACATACTTTGCCATTTCTTGGCATAACTTAGCCCACTTGGCAATTTCTCAACCCATACTTATACAATCATATTCATAATACAATATTAGCCCTTAAGTTACTTATTTCATCAAAATTTGTCCATTGGCTCAAGATTTACCAACATAAAATCATTTCAACACAATATACTAAAATCATAGCCCCTTTGTTTCAAACAACATATAAACATATAATCGGGCTTGATTTCACATAATCTCAATTCAATGCACACATGCAACCCTATGGAAACTCATATACATATATATATAATCTCAATTCAGTTCATTACAAAACTTTAGAGTACACGGCTTCACAACTCAAGCCAGTCCAGACTCTTTTCCTTTGGCCTGATCACTTCTTGATCCTATAAACATGTAACAACGAGGGTAAAATAAAAATCTTAGTAACAGAATAACTCACTCCTATTGACTATCACATGCAACAATACGAAAGTAAACAAAATATATCATTAAAACCTCATAAAATAGCATTTATATCATGTATCCTATTTCATTCTCAACTTTTCATCAATCATAAAGGATTCTATGTTATCTCAAGATATTTCATCATATCGCATAAGATACTAACATGATCTCTACAAACTAAACCTCTAAATCACCCTGACATAAAATCATAAGCTTATCTTAAATCAATATACACTCTCATTAGTTTTGAGCTCACTTGCAGTGGTAGAATCACCCAGCCAAGGATGTTCTAATGCATAATACAGACTATGGTTCCCCCAATACACACAATGGGGTGTCATTGACTCCAAAACCATATCACAGGGATACTAAGGAGTCTCTCATCTCTAACACTATACCTCAATAGGCACTAAAGAGATCTTTTCCAATACTGCACCTTTCAAGGCATTAAGGAGAATCGTTTCCAACACTGAACCTTATTGGGTACCAAGGAAGCCTTGTCACATGGTCTTTATCATCTCTTACACTCGGGTGAACTCCCACCCTTATGATCATGTTTTCCCAAATCATTTAAGGTTCCCATTTACCATTTTATACTTTCTTACATAATATATACAAATAATACTTTACATTACAAAACACACATTTCTATGCTTATTTCAACCAAAATTCATTTCACATATAATGATCACTCAATGCTATAAAACATGTTCAGTTTAAAACCGTTTCATGTACTACATAGAATACTAACATACAGTTACAATAAACAGTCAAATAAAGGAAGTTATTCGGTTATCTCAACCCTTCTATCACTAGAAAGGTTACTTGTAGATTTCAACTATTACACAAGCTTATCTTAAGCTTCCTTGCTCTACTCACACATCCAATATGCCAATCTGAACACATTTGGCACATTTTAGTCATTTGGTCCATTTTGACTAAAAAACCTCATTTTTACCACTCAGGGCTATATTCGTCTATAAACTCCTTTCCATTTATCCATTCTAAGTTTATGACTTCCCAATTACTACTTTACATCACCTCAATCGATCTTATTTCACTTAAATTAAATTTTTGCCAACTTTCTCTCTCTAAAAGCTAAAATTGAGCCTATGGTTCAAAGCTCTACCATTCAACTTTAATCTAGTCACAAATTTCTAATTTAACTTTCGAGAACCTTTTCATTACTATTGGGCAAGAATTAAACCCTACAAATTCCACTAATTCAATTTTCCTATAACTCATTTTTAGAGAAATTTATATAGAATGGAAGGTAAGAGTTATACATAGCTTACCTAGTAAGTTACCGATCCGAATCACCTTCCACCGCTTACAAATAACTTGTCGTAGCTCCTCAACCTTTCTCCTCTCTCTATCTCGTGTGTTTCTCAATTTTACTCCTCTAAAATTTTTGAATTTTCACGACTTATGAAGGTAATTTCAAGTCCATTCACTGCGGGGCATGCAGCACAAGCCGCAGCACATGGAACAGTGACATTTATTCTCACCACGCGCACTTTATTCGACCCAAAATGCACTTCTATCACCCATATCTATTTATACAACACAAAAATAAGTTAAAATACCAATTAATCATTCAAATCTTTAATCCCATATTAACTTCAACTTCACCCTTGATTAACCTCTAAACTTAGGATTAAGAAATTCAGGATGTTATAGTTCTTCCTTTCTTTTAAGAATTTTGCCCTCGAAATTCATAAAAGACATAAATATATACCTATGGAAATCGATAAGGATACTGTTGCCTCATTCTATCCTCTGTCTCTTAGGTAGTATCACCAGGAGTCATGCCACACTAGAAAACTTTAACTAATCATATAGTCTCGTTCCTCAATTGCTTCTCTTTCACATCTATGATTCGCTCTAGCTCAGCCTTATAGGTTAAATTCTCCTAGAGTTCAATCTCCTCCAGTTCTATTATGTGTGAAAGATTAGTTGATATTTCTTAAGCTATAACACGTGAAATGCCTTAGGCACGCCTGACAAAAGTGGTAGTAAAGTGATCCTGTAGGCAACTGGTCTAATTCTCTCCAGAATCTTGAAAGGACCAATGAATTTAGGAGTCAATTTCTTGGCTCTTATCAATATCTCGATTCCCATCATTGGTGTAACCCTAAAAAACATATGGTCTCCCACCAAGAACTCTAGCAGCCTTTTACACCTATTCGCATAACTCTTCTACCTACTATAAGCCATTAACAACTTTTGCTTGACCAACTTAATCTTTTGAGTTGTCTGATCTATAATATCCATTTTTAACATACTCCTTTCACTCAACCCCATCCAGTAAAGAGGCAACCTGTATTTTCTCCCATACAATTCCTCATACGGTGCTATTTGCATACTAGAGTGATAACTATTATTATAAGTAAACTCTGCTAAAGGGAGATGGCTATCCCAACTACCTTTCAACTCTAATACACAAGCTCTCAATATATCCTCTAAGGTTTGTATAATCCATTTTGTTTGCCTATCTATTTGTGGATGATACACCATATTGAATCTTAACTCAGTACCTATGGCATGCTGTAAAGCTCCCTAAAACTTGAAAGTAAATCTTGGATCTCTATTAAAAATTCTATTCTTCGACACACCATGTAACCTTACCACTTCTTGGACACAAATCTTTGCCAACTTTTCTAGAGAATCAATAATCTAAATTACTAAGAAATAAGCTGATTTAGTAAGTCTATCGACTATGATCTAAATGGCATCATGTCTAGATTGAGTTCTTGGTAACCTAGTTATAAAATCTATAGAAATGCTCTCTTATTTCCACATAGGAATATCCAATGGTTGTAACATTCCTGTTAGTCTTTAGTACTTGATCTTAACCTTTTGACAGGTCAACACTGAGTCACAAACTCCATTATATCTTTCTTCAAACTAGGCCACCACTAATACTACTTCACATCCTAGTACATCTTTGTAGCTCTCAGATGGATTGTGTGCTTGCTACAGTGAGCTTCATTCAAGATAGCTTTCCCAGATCTACATCATTAGGCATAAAATCCTATCTTGGTAAACCATAAAACTATCATCATTGAATCCAAAATCAAGAACTTGATCTGTTTCAATCTCTTCTCTAACCTTCAAGAGACTCTCATCTTTTAGTTGTGCCATTCTCAATTCCTTATAGAAATTATTGCTAATTTCAATAGAATAGGCACCAACTAACACCTTTAATGGCACATCCTACTGCTACTTAACAAACAACTCTATCTATAACATTCAAAAACTTGAAATCTGGAAAAACTAATTAATTAAGGGATAAATTAGTTAAAAATATGATTAATTTATTTAATTATGTTTTTGGGTTGCTAATTGGATTTTTAGGTCATATTTGACTCTAAATTTAGTTTGGTTGAAAGTCGGATCAAGTCAGGAGGCATCAAGGGGAGCAAAATCATCGTGAGTATTGCATGGTATACGCTGCGGTGCATGGCACAGCAAACAACTTGAAATTTCAAAAATGATCAGAAAAAGTTAGATTTTGTGGTGGGAAACCTAGAGCACGAAGGGGGCAACTTTGAGCACTACTAGGGCATCATTTTGGGAGGATTTTGAAGACAAATTGAGCCTTTAAACTCTTGAGTAAGTTTCCTACCCTTCTCCTCTACCTTTTCATCTCATTTTCAATGGGACTTGGAAGAGTGAGAATTTAGTCTGATTGGATTAAGCCATAAGTCTATGTTTTAAAGGTTTCTATTAACTTTAAAGGTTTGATTTAGGTTTATTAATCTTGGATATATGGTAATATGAAGCTACTTTGTTATTTGGTGAAAGTTGAATAAAGCCCTAACTTGATCATGGGGTTTTGAAGTGTGATAAGTTAAGATATTAAGTGTTATGATGTGATAGAGTTAGAGGGAGGCTTGAAGGGATTGTCTGAACAAATTCTAATCTTGACAAGTCTATTTATTGAGAATATGGGTAAGAAGTGGGAGAATTGGGAGGTTATTATTAGTTAATAGTGCTTCTGTTAATTGAAAATTAACATATAGTACTTGTTGATATAGATTATGGTATGGGAAAACTTACCATGACACAAGAAGAAATTCAGTACCACGGGTAACCCTTTTAGTAATAAAAGGGTTGAGGTAACTAAATAATTTTCATTTTTTATTATCTTGTATAAGTTATTCTCAAGGTTCCTTTCTATGACTTGTTGAGTATATATGTATAAATTCTTTAAAGGTTAACTATTTTAGAAAATGAGTGAAGTATTGGTTTAGAAAATTTTATATTTTTAAAGTAAATAGTAAGATTTGTTATATTTATTTGGAAAGTTGTTTATGCATGGTCAAGTAAAGATATGTAGTGAACTGTGGCATATTAGAGGGTGGGAGGTCACCCTAGTGGTGTTAGTGAAAATTAAGTCTATATGGCACTACTGGTACCTTAGGACTCTAGGTGCAGCACTTACTCTCCTTATTGCCCGAAAATAGGTGTAGTGTTAGAGACTTATTCTCCTTAGTACCCAAAAGGGTGCGGAGTTGGAGACTATGCTCCTTAACATTCGTAGGATATGGTGTTAGATAACGACACCCCAATTACTTGTAATAGGGGGAACCAATAGTCCAGAAGTAGTTTAGGACACCTTGGCCAGGTAGTCCAACCATGGATGGTGAGCTTGACAACCACACATATGGTTTGGTTTTATAAAATAGCCTACCAGTTCGATCAGGAGTATTGGATGATCGGAGGGTTAGGGATCATGCTTGTAACTTATGATGATTTTATATGGTGTAATTATGTTACTTATTTTAATGCTTGTTTATAACTTGGCATGATAATCAATAATGTAGATTATCTTAGTTACTAAGATTTTTATCTCAGCCCGTGGTGATCATTTTACAGGTTCTACCTCTGAGATTGAGAAGGGAAAGGAATCAACCAAGGACTAGTAGAATTTCTACATCACAAATAGTAATGCCCAATTTTGATTTAAGTGGTGTACATAAACTTATTATATGATATCAAATGTTGCTAACTAGGAATGCATAGCATTTTGATTGGTTGCACTTGTTTCATACTATGTTGTTTTGTATTTTAGCCCAATATTGTATATGATATGAATATGTGGCAATTTTTTATGGTGATGGGCTAAAATGCTATTACAAGTACAAGGAATATTTTATCTATGTGGTGACAATATATATGTAGTGTAATATGTGGTAATAAAAGCCAAATAGTGCATGTAGTACTAAATGCGTATTTTAGCCATATTGGGTGAAAGGGTCATTGAGTGGGCAAATTTTGTGTTTGGTATGTTTTTATGTGTTTGAATGCTCTCTCAAGTGTATTTTAGTCTATTAGACTTGGTTCAAGCTTTACAATGGGTTAATGGTATAAGTTATGAGTTTTGGGTACTTGGATGCTTAAAAATTGCTTTAAAAACTAACTTTTGCATCCGAGCATCTAAAATTCTCATATGGTGTCAGATCATAACAAAACTTATACCATTAGTTAGCTTATCAAATAAGATTCGTATGGGCTCTTGAATCACTCCAATCGGACATCGGATGTGAAAATGGCGCGCGTTTGAAGTTCGTCTAGAAAAGATATCATGACAGCATTATTGTCATGGACACATGCGCCGCGGTGCATTTCATGCAAGCCATGGTACATGGTACAGTGAGAAAACTTGGCTTTCTGTGCCACATGTGCATGGACCACGAGCCGTGGTGCATGGACCAAAACACTTAAAAGTGACATTTTTGGCCTTGTTTTGAAGTGTTTTGCTTCCCAAAACTTTTTCATGCTTCTAATACCTATAGAAATGATTAAGTTTGAGCTCAAACTTTCAATTAAAAGGGTTTTTATGGGATCTCAAATATTCCACAATTATTTTTAAAGGATTATTAGTTTTAACCCTTATATTTATAATGTGAGCTTGGGAGCAATCCTTGCTCCTAATTGCGATTGGTTGTTGTAATTTTGTGGTGAATTTTGATAATGTCAAGGTGGACATTACATTTTGGTATCAGTTTCTTGAGTTATGAGATCTGGTTGTGCTAATGTCTCTATTACATTCATTCTCATTAGTTAGCAACTTTATGTACACAACTCTTTCCCTTTGTCTCATTTCCTTTATTTCCCACTAATTCCCCTTTTCTACTTGGTTTCTTCCTTAGGAGGGGAGAAAAATGGTTAGAAAAAGCATCCAAAATGCTGGTAATTTACTAAAGAATAATGGGCCTATACCAAAGATATAGCTAGAGATACAAGTGGAATAACAACAAAGGCCCTAGGTAATAATGTAATTCTTGAAGAATTGCGAGATATGATGAGGAATATTCAGAGAACTGTACAAGACCATGACACCCTGCTCCATAATAGAGGTCATGAAAAGGAACAAAGGAGATAAGAGGAAGCTTATAAGAGTAGATTGAAACCATCTCATGATTTCGATAGAAGACTTAGATCGTCTAGGATGAGAGTGGATGGAGATGCTTAAGGCACGGCTGTTGATCGAGCATGGAAGACTTTCGCTCGATTTAACCCTCCAACCTTTAATGGAACTATGAAGGAAGGAGAAGCGAAGAAATGGATAGAGAGAGTTGAAACCATCTTTGAGGTGGTACCGTGCTCTACGGAATAGAAGGTGATTATAGCCACAGTGTATCTTGTTGAAGATGCTAAACACTGGTGGAATTCTGCAAGACCAATGGATGTATGCTAGCTAACATGAGAACAATTCAAGGAAATGTTCTTTGATCATCATTTTCCTTCAACATTTAGAGATAAGAAGGAGGCTGAGTTCTATGCATTTTAGTAGGGAGATCTTGACGAGGAAGCATTCATTCAGAAGTTTAATCAGCTATCAAAATTTTCTACTTATCTGAATGAGATAGATGATAGTGAGTGGAAGGCTAAGAGGCTTTTAGAAAAGATGAGGCCTAAATATAGACAACAAATTACACTGCTAGGAGTAACCACATACGTTGACATATGTAATCGACTCTAAATTGCAGCAAGAAGGGGTTGGGAAGTAGAAATAGAAAAGAGACGAGATAGTTATGGGAGGTTCTTGTCCTCCCTAAGCCTATCTAGAAAAGTCTCCAAGAAGACAGGTTATAGCCTGAGTAGTTCTATAGTACCAGGCAAGAAGAGTTTTGTTAGAGGATCGCAGACTCAAGAAACATTTTAAAGGGGTGGATTTAGGAGTTCTAGTGTTCCACAACTATCCCGACAGGCTTTTAATATACCTGCCCCGACCTTGAGCACAGTTCGATCACCACCATGTGCTAAGTATGGGCGGTCACATCCTGGGAGGTGCTAGGCATGTTTTAAATGTGGGAAACCTAGCCATTTGGCAAGACAATGTCCTGAAGGAAGAGTGGAGATAACAGACCAGGGATCTACCATTCCAGGATGAGTCTACATACTATTTTAGGAGAAGGCAAGAGCATTGCTAAACTTGATAAAATGTATTATTTCTATCTACGAGTAGAAAATTAAAGCATTGTTTGATTCTGGTACTATACATTCGTTTATTTCATATGAATGTGTAGAGAGGTTAGGACTTCTTTTGTATGAATTACCTTATGTGATTAAAGTGTTTATACCATTTGGGTCATCTGATATGACTAGTAAAGCATGTTTGAATATAGAAGTGAGGTTTGAAAATCATTCAACCACTCTCGATTTGATACGGATTCCTATGAAGGGTTTGGATGTGATTATCAGTATAGATTGGTTGATGGCAAATAATGCCACCTTGGACTATACTAGGAAGATAGTTTTGTTACTGATACATACTACATTGGCTAATATTCCTAGCAAGTCTAAGTTCTTATCAGTGGTATAAGTAGAGAAATTGATGCAACAAGAGTGTATGGCTTATATAGTTTTCTTCTCAATGCATGCGATCTACTATGGAAGTATTGATAAGATTGGGGTAATGAATAAATTCCCTGAGGTATTTATAAATGATATATCCAGTTTACCTCTAGAAAGGGAAGTGAAATTCACCATAGACCTAGTGTCAGGAACTGAACCAATCTTAAAGGCACCATACCAAATGTCACCAACTGAGCTAGCTGAGTTGAAGAAGCAGATAGAGGAGTTACTTCAAAAGGAATTTATTAGACTTAGTGTGTCACCTTGGGGATTACCTATGCTGTTTGTTAAGAAGAAGGATGTTAACTTATGGCTCTATATTAATTATAGACAGTTGAATAAGGTGACAGTAAAGAACAAATATCCTTTACCAACGATTGATGCTTTGTTAGATCAATTAGTGGGAGCTTCGATTTTCTCAAAAATTAACCTAAGGTTAGGATACCATCAATTAAGAGTGCGCTTGGAGGATGTGCCCAAGACGGCTTTCCATACTAGATATGGGCATTATGAGTTCCTAGTAATGCCATTTGGGTTAACAAATATGCCTGTAATTTTTATGGACTACATGAACTGTATATTTAGGCCTTACCTAGATCAGTTTTGTCATGGTATTCATTGACGACATTCTGATATATTCTAAAAATGAGGAGTAGCATGGAAAGCATTTGAGGATTGTGCTAGAAATTTTGAAGGACAACAAGCTTTATGCCAAGCTTAGCAAGTGTGAGTTTTGGCTACGAGAGGTCCAATTTCTAAGACATATTGTGTCGATAGAAGGGATTATGGTAGATCCACATAAAGTGGATGTGGTGTTGAAATGGAAAAGATATATTTCTGTGACTAAAATATGGAGTTTTTTAGGATTGGCTGGATATTATCATAGATTTATCCAGGGTTTCTCTCAGATAGCTTCATCATTGACTAAGTTGACTCAAAAGATCAGATGTTCATTTGGGATGACAAGTGTGAGATCGCATTTCAAAAATTGAAGGAGAAATTGATTACGGCACCGGTGTTGATTATTCTTAATCCATAATTTCCATATGAAGTGTATACGGATGCATCTCTGAAGGGTTTGGGATGTGTGTTGATGCAAGATAAGTGGGTAGTAGCTTATGCTTCTAGATAACTCAAGCCGCATGAAGAGAACTACCCAACCTATCACTTAAAGCTTGTCGCAGTTGTGTTTGCACTAAAGATTTAGCGACATTATTTGTATAGAGCAGTGTTCAATGTTTTCAGTGACCATAAGAGCCTAAAATATTTAGTGGATCAGAAGGAATTTAATATGAGGCAGAGAAGGTGGATAGAGTTCTTGAAGGACTATAGCTTCAAATTTAAATACCATCCAGGGAAAGCAAATGTGGTTACAGATGCCTTAAGTTGAAAGTCATTGCATGTCACTTGTTTAATGGTGCAAGAGCACAAATTGATGGAATCTTACTTAGATATTCGATATGACCCATCAAAATTTACTTTGTGTAGCCTACATTCCACAAAAATTACCAATGAGTTTTGGAGATAGAGTTAAGGATAGCACAGCTTGAGGATGAGTATCTGTTGACAATTCAAGAAGATGTGGAGGAAAGGCGAACCACAGACTTTGGTTTTGGTGATAATGGATATGTTTTATATCAAGATTAGGTTTATGTACTAGATGAGGGTGATTTGAGAAAGAAAATTCTGAATGAGGCACATAAGAGTAGATATATTCACCCTAGAGCAACTAAGATGTACCGGATATAAAGTGATATTGGTGGTGGCCTGGAATGAAAAGGGATGTTACAAATTTTGTATCTTGATGTTTAATTTGTCAAAAGGTTAAAATCGAGCATCAAAGGCCAGCAGGAACTTTACAACCACTAGAGATACCGAAGTAGAAGTGGGATAGTATATTTATAAATTTTATTTCAGGATTACTAAGAACCCAATCCAGTCATGATTCTATCTGGGTGATTGTAGATAGATTGACAAAGTCAGCCCATTTCTTGGTAGTGTGAATAAGTAATTCATTGGAGAAGTTGGCAGAGATCTATATTTGAGAAGTTGTGAGATTGTATAGGGTGCCAAAAAACATTGTCTCTGATCATGATCTGAGGTTTACCTCAAACTTTTAGAAAGCATTGTAGAGAGCAATGGGTACTGAATTAAGATTCAGCACAGCATATCATCCACAGACTGATGGACAGACAAAAAGGACTATACAGACTCTAGAGGACATGTTGAGAGCTTGTGCCTTAGAACTGAGAGGCAACTAGGATAGCCACTTCCTTTGGCTGAGTTTGCCTATAATAATAGTTTTCACTCCAGTATAGGGATGGCTCTATATGAGGCACTGTATGAAAGGAAATGTCAATCTCCTCTCTGTTGGGTTGAACTGAGTAAGAGAAGCATCATAGGTCTTAATATTGTGGATCAAACAATGGAAAAGATTCAAATGATAAGGTAGAAACTTCTAACGGCTCAAAGTAGGTAGAAGAGTTATGTAGATAAATGGCGAAGGCCATTGGAGTTTATGGTTAGTGACTATATTTTTTTAAGAGTTTCACTTGTGACGGTAACCAGGAGGTTAATCAGAGTAAAGAAATTATCTCCTCAATTCATAGGTCTATTTGAGATCCTCAAGAAAGTTGGGCCAGTTGCCTACCAAATTGCCTTGCCACCATAATTATCTGGGATTCATGATGTTTTTCATGTTTCTCGATTGAAGAAATATCAACCTGATCCATCTCATGTGATTAAACCCAAAGAGGTAGAGCTGCAAGAGAATATGACTTATTGAGCAGAGCCAGAACGAATAATGGATGTTGAGATAAGCAATTGTGGAAAAAGACTATTCAACTGGTTAAGGTGGTGTGGAAAGGAATGGCTACTGGTGATGCTACCTGGGAGACAGAAGACAAAATGAAGCAGCAATATCCCTATTTGTTTCCCTGGGTATGTGTTGTGGTTGTTGTTGAATTTTGGGGGCAAAATATCTTTAAAGGAGGGGAGAACTGTAACATCTAAAAACTTTAAATCTAGAAAAATTGATTAATTAAGGGATAAATTAGTTAAAAATATTATTAATTTATTTAATTATGTTTTTGGGTTACTAATTAGATTTTTAGGTCATATTTAGCTCTAAATTGAGTTAGGATGAAGGTCAGATCAAGTTGAGAGGCATTGAGGGGAGCAAAATCAACTTGTTGCTTGTTGCGTCATGAGCTACGGCTTACGTGGCATGCACTGCAGTGCACGACACAGCAGATAACTTGAAATTTTAGAAATGATCAGAAAAAGTCAGATTTTGTGGTGGGAAACCTAGAGCACGAAGGGGGAAACTTTGAGCACTGTTAGGGCATCATTTTGGTAGGATTTTGAAGACAAATTGAGCCTTCAAACTGTTGAGTAAGTTTCCTACCCTTCTCCTCTACCTTTTCATCTCATTTTCCACGGGATTTAGAAGAGTGAGAATTTGGTCTGATTAGATTAAGCTATGAGTCTATATTTTGAAGGTTTCTATTAACTCTAAAGGTTTGATTTAGGTTTATTAATCTTGAATATGTGGTAATATGAAGCTACTTTGTTGTTTGCTGAAAGTTGGATCGAGCCCTAACTTGATCATGGGGTTTTGAAGTGTGATAAGTTGAGATATTAAGTGTTATGATGTGATAGAGTTAGAGGGAGGCTTGAAGGGATTATGTGAACAAATTCTAATCTTGACAAGTCTATTTATTGAGAATATGAGTGAGAAATTAGGAGGTTATTATTAGCTAATAGTGTTTGCATTAGTTGAAAGTTAACATATAGTACTTGTTGATATAGATTGTGGTGTAGGAAGACTTACTTTGACACAAGAAGAAATTCAGTACCACGGTAACCCTTTTAATAACAAAAGGGTTGATGTAACTAGATAATTTACATTGTTTATTACCTTGTATAAGTTATTCTCAAGTTGCCTTTCTATGATTTGTTGAGGATATATGTATAAATTCTTTAAAGGTTAACTATTTTAGATAATGAGTCGAGTATTGGTTTGGGAAATTCTATATTTTTGAAGTAAAGAGTAAGATTTGTTATATTTATTTGAAAAGTTGTTTATGCATGGTCAAGTGAAGATATGTAGTGAAATGTGACTTATTAGAGGGAAGGAGGTTACCCTAATAGTGTTAGTGAAGATTAAGTCTATATGGCATTATTGGTACCTTGGGGCACCAAGTACAGCACTTACTCTCCTTAGTGCCCAAAAATGGGTACGATGTTGGAGACTTATTCTCCTTAGTATCCAAAAGGGTGCGGAGTTGGAGACTATACTCCTTAGCATCTTTAGGATGCGATGTTGGAGTAACAATACCCCAATTACTTGTAATAGGGGGAACCAGTAGTTCATAAGTGGTTTAGGACACCTTAGTTAAGTAGTTCTACCATGAATGGTGAGCTTGGGGACCATACATGTGATTTGGTTTTGTAAAATAGACTACCGGTTTGGTTGGGAGTATTGGAGGACCGAATGGTTAGAGATCATGCATGTAACTTGTGGTGGTTTTATATGGTGTGATTATGTTACTTATTTTAATGATTGTTTATAACTTGGCATAATAATTAATAATGTAGATTATTTTAGTTACTGAGATTTTTATCTCACCCTGTGGTTATCGTTTTGCAGGTTCTACCTCTGAGACTGAGAAGGGAAAGGAATTGGGCAAGGACTAGTAGAATTGCTACATCACAAATAGTAATGCTTGATTTTGGTTTGAGTAGTATACATAAACTTGTTATATGATATTAAATGTTGCCAACTAAGAATGCATAGCTTTTTGATTGGTTGCATTTGTTTCATACTATGTTGTTTTGTATTTTAGCCCAATATTGTATATGATGTGAATATGTGGCAATTTTTGTAGTGACAGGCTAAAATGCTATTACAAGTGCAAGAAATGTTTTATCTATGTTGTGACAATATATATATAGTGTAATATATGGTAATAGAAGCCACATAGTACATGTAGTGCTAAATGTGTATTTTGGCCATATTGGGTGAAAGAGCCATTGAGTGGGCAAATTTTGTGTTTGGTATGTTTTTATGTGTTTGAATGCTCTCTCAAGTATATTTTGATCCATTGGACTTAGTTCAAGCCTTACAATGGGTTAATAGTATAAGTTATGAGTTTTGGGTACTTGGATACTTGAAAATTGCTTTAAAAACTAACTTTTGCATCTGAGCATCTAAAATTCTTATATAGTGTTAGATCATAACAAAACTTGTACCACTAGTTAGCTTATCAAATAAGCTTTGTGTGGGCACTTGAATCACTCCAATCGGACATTGGATACGAAAATGGCGCGCGTTTGAAATTCACTTAGAAAAGCTGTCATGGACATGTGCTCCGCAGTGCATTTTGCACAAGCCGTGGTGCACAGTATAGTGAGAAAACTTGGCTTTCTATGACACATGCCATGGCACATGGACCACGAGCCATGGCGCATGGACCAAAATACTCAAAAGTGATATTTTTTGCCCTGTTTTAAAGTGTTTTTGCTTCCCAAAGCTTTTCCATACTTCTAATACCTATATAAATCATTAAGTTTGAGCCCAAACTATCAATTTGAAGGATTTTTATGGGATTCCAAATATTTTACAATTATTTTTAAAGGATTATTAGTTTTAACCCTTATATTTATAATGTGAGCTTAGGAGCAATCCTTACTCCTAATTATGATTGTTTGTTATGATTTTGTAGTGAATTTTGGTAATGTCAAGGTGGACATTACACTATCAATCTGTATTCCTTAACTATAAGACTTATCACATGTAAAGTCTTCCAGCTCAAAGCATCAATAACTACATTAGCCTTACTCAGATGGTATTTCAATTCAAAGTTATAATCCTTAAGAAGCTTTATCCACCTTCTCTACCTCATATTTAGTTCCTTATGATCCACCAGGTATTTCAAACTCTTATGGTCACTAAACACAGTAAACACTACACCATACAGGTAATGGCGCTAAATCTTTAAAGCAAACACCACTGCTGCAAGCTCTAATTCATGCACAGGATAGTTCTCCTCATATGGTCTCAATTGTCATGAAGCATAGGCTACAACTCAACTATCTTGCATTAAGACACAACCAAGAGCTTTCAAGATGCATCAGTGTATACCTCATATGGTAACCTTGAATTGGGAATAATCAACACTAGTATCGTGGTTACTTTCTCTTTTAGCTTCTGAAATGCCACTTCATACTAGTCGTCCCATATATAAGGCTAATCTTTTCGAGTTATTTTAGTAAAAAAGGAAGCTATTTGGAAAAACCCTTGGATAAATCGTCGATAATACCTAGTTAATCCTAGAAAACAATGTATCTCTATGACTGAGCTTGGATGTTCCCATTTTAACACTGCATCAACCTTATGCGGATCTACTAAAATTCTATCTACAAACACCACGTGTCCCAAAAATCTCACTTTTCTCAACCAAAACTCACACTTACTGAGTTTGGCATACAACTTTCAGTCTTTTAGAATCTTCAATACTATTCTCAAATGCCTTGCATACTGCTTCTCATTCTCATAATAGATCAAGATGTCATCTATAAATACCACTACAAACTGATCCAAGTACATCCTAAAGATTTAGTTCATATAGTCCTTGAATACTACAGGCGCATTAGTCAAACCAAATGGCATAACAAAGAATTCATAATAGCCGTACCAAGTCCTAAACACTGTCTTAGGTACATCTACTGCACTAACTCTCAACTGATGATACCTCGACCTCAAGTCAATCTTAGAAAAGACTGAGACACTAGCCAATTAATCTAAAAGATCATCTATCCTTGGTAGATGATACTTGTTCTTCACAGTTGCCTTATTCAATTACTAGTAATCAATGCACAGTCGCAAACTGCTATCCTTCTTTCTCACAAACAATATTGGTGATCCTTAGGGTGATACATTTGGTCTAATGAATCCCTTCTCTAGTAAATCTTCAATTTGCTTCTTTACCTCAGCCAATTCCAATGGAAACATTCTATAAGGGGCCTTTGATATTAGTTCGGTTCCAAGAATCAAATCAATTGAGAACTCAACTTCGCTTTCAGGAGGTAATTTAATCATTTCTTCTGAAAACACCTCTAAAAACTCATTTACTACCCCAATCTTCTCAATCCCACCATCATATACCATGCTGGTTGCAAAGAATACCATATAGGCAACCTATCGAATTAACTTCTCAGTACTTACTACCGATAGAAACTTAGGTTACTCTGAGGATTCCACAACTGCATTCAACATTAGTAGGGAAACCACCCTTTTGGCACAATCAATTCGATCTTAAAAACTCTATCATGAAATCAAATCTCCACATTCTGACAAGCTTGACTTCTAATATTAGACGATCCAAAAGGTATTGTCACTTTAATAAGCATAGAAAATTTTTGTAAAGACAATTTCAATCTATCCACACATTCCTTAGACATAAAAGAATAGGTGGCACCCGAATCAAACAATGCCTCTACTTTGTGACCATTAATAGAAATCATACGTCTGATCAAGTTTGGAGATGCTTTGGCCTCTTTTTATATAACTGTAAATACTCAACCAAGAATCATCAATCTTTGCTCAGTCCCCTCAACTTTACCTTTTGGGTATTGCCTCACTATATAACCCAACTCACCATACTTGTATCAAGCCTAACAATTCCCAATTGAGATCTACCACATATGTAGCACCGGGGCATCCTTCCAGTACTCAAACTCAAAGTTAGAACATTTAACGCTAGCCTCAAAGGTTGTAGAGGCCTAATTCTCACACCTCCACCCCTCTGCATTAACCTTCTATACACAGGTTGAGACTATGATCCTTGACTAAAACCTCTTTTTATAGAAGATTTGGAATTGCTTGCACTGAACCTAGGCCTCCTTGAGATTCCACCAGTCGGATGCATAGGAAATGAAAACCTCCCCATATTATCTCGTCTCCTTTCAACATTTGCCTCTCTACCATGCCTAGCTGCTACCCTTAACTTATGGCACATCTCGTCATACGTTGTCATATCAAGCTGTGCTATTTGTTACCAGTACTCGGGTCTCATCTTTTCAAGTAATCTCTTAGCCTTCTATTTCAAATCATTACTATATTGGAGATATATAAAGTAGGCTGATAAGTCATTAAATCTTCTTATAAATTCTTCCTCATCTAGGTCTCCCTATCTGAAAGCATGAAATTCCTCTTTCTTCTCAATTCTAAATGAGATTGGAAAATGTTGATCAAAGAATATTCTCTTGAACACATCCTAGCTCAATCGAATGCCACCAGTTGGCCTCACAAATTCCACCACCTCTTAGCAGCATTAATTAACTGCACTATGGCTAAGATAACTTTTTACTTCAAAGTACAAATTACCACCTCAAAGATGGTTTTCATTTATTCTATCTATAATTTTGCTTCACCTTCTCTCATACTTCCATCAAATGTCGGCGGTTTGAATCAAACAAACATCTTCCAAGCACGATTAATAGATGGATCAGCGCCAAGAATTTCTAGTCGACTACCTAAATTCTGAGATGATCTAGGTCTATTATGTGCTCCTTGTACTAGGATATTCTGAGCTTCAACTCTCTCTTCTTGCTCTCTACCACTTAGAATCGTGTCATGATCCCTAACAGTTTGTCTTATGTCAACAACCATATCCCTAAGCTCTTCCAGTAGCTCATCATGTCTATCCCTTTGTGGTTGAATTGATTGAACTTCTGGACCTCGTTCCTCCTCTTAACCCATCTAGTTACTACAGCTCTCCCACGAGTGCCTCTCACACCGTACTATTTTCTCCCTTCTTAAGGATGAAAATATGAAACATAAAAGGTATCAGGGAAAGAGCTATGTCATGAATAAGATAAGTTGCCATATTTTTAAATGAATGCATCAATAACAATCAGGTCTCAAAAACTGAGAAACTGATACCAAAATATAACCCCTTCCTATATCTATTCAATATAGAAGAAGACTATAGTGTTACTACTGCCTCACATCAATTATAATAATCAAAATTTATTTTAAAAGCTTCGGCCAAAGACTTATTTTTGTAAAATCAATCAATTCATAATACAATTAGAGAAAAACACAGCGGAAGTAAACCATACACTCCTCAAATACATAGTGGATATACCCCACCAGCATTCCTATCCTAATTGCATGCATTTCAACATAAAAATAAAACTAAAATTTAGTTCGTGCACAGTGACTTACAACCTGTGCACCACGCATGTCATACAAAGCCACATGCCCACCCTTTCTATGATGTGTGCCATGTCATGTGTCACTATGTGCTGTGGTGCACCTTTCTAAATTTTTGCTATTATTTTGATAGCAAAAATGATGAACTTCTGGCGTATGCCATTTTCACATATGATATTCGATTGAAGTGATTCAAGCGCCCACATGAGGCTTAGCTTGTATACTAAATAATGAGATAGGTTTGGAAAAGATCTAATGGTCCAATCAAAATTTACACGTCGGACTGCAAATGTTTACTTTTTTAAAAAATTTTGTGCACCCAAGTGCTCTCATCGATCCCTTTCTCTTATTAGACCACACTAGGCCTTGAACTAAGTCTAAAAGGATCTAATACACCTAAGTAACAGTAATATATCTAATCATACTCATATATCAAAATTTGACCCATCTACAGCCAATTTTTTTTAATTCACTAACTTCACATACTTTGCCATTTCTTGACATAACTTAGCCCACGTGGCTATTTCTCAACCCATACTTGTACAATTATATTCATAATACAATATTAGCCCCCAAATTACTCATTTCATCATAATTTGTTCCTTGGCTTAAGATTCACCAACACAAAATTATTTCAACATAATATACTCAAATCATAGCCCATTTGGTTCAAACAACACATATACACATAATCAGGCTTAATTTCACACAATCTTAATTCAATACATGTATGCAACCCTATAGAAACTCATATACATATATATATATATATATATATAATCTCAGTTCAGTTCATTACATAACTTCAAAGTACACTACTTTACAACTCAAGCCAGTCCAGACTCTCTTTCCTTGGCCTGATCACTTCCCAGTCCTGTAAACATGTAACCATAGGGGTGAGATAAAAATCTCAGTAATAGAATAATTCAATCCTATTGACTATCATATGCAACAATATGGAAGTACACATAGTATATCATTAAAACCTTATAAAATAGAATTTATATCACATATCTTATTTCATTCTCAACTTTTCATCAATCACAAAGGATTCCATGTTATCTCAAGATATTTTATCATATCGCATAATATACTAGTATGATCTCTACCAACCAAACCTCTGAATCACCCTGATAAGAAACCATAGGCTTATTTTAAACCAATATACACTCTCATTAGTCTTGAGCTCACATGCAATGGTAGAATCACCCGGCCAAAGATGTTCTAATGCACAATATGGACTATGGTTTTCCCCAATACACACAATGAGGTGTTGTTGACTCCAACACCGTATCATAAGGACACTAAGGCGTCTCTCATCTCTAACACCGTACCTCAATAGGCACTAAGGAGATCTTCTCCAACACCGCACCTTTCAAGGCATTAAGGAGAATTGTTTCTAACACTACACCTTATTAGGTACTAAGGAAACCTTGCCACATGGTCTTTATCATCTCCTATACTCGGGTGAACTCCCACCCGTATAATCATGCTTCCCTGAACCATTTAAGGTTCCCATTTACCATTTCATACTTTCTTATAAAATACACATTTCTATGCTTATTTCAACCAAAAGTTGTTTCACATATAACAATCACTCAATATTATAAAATACGCTCAATTTAAAATCATTTCATGCACTACTAGTATACTAACATACAGTTATAATAAACAATCAAACAAAGGAAGTTATTCAGTCACCTCAGCCCTTCTATCACTAGAAAGGTTACTCGTGGATTCCAACTATCACATAATCTTATCTCAAGCTTCCTTTCTCTACTCACGCATCCCAGATATCAATCTGAACACATTTGGCACATTTTAGTCATGTGGTCCATTTTGACCAAAAACTCATTTTTACTACTTAGGGCTATATTCATCCATAAAATCTTATCCATTCTAAGTGCATGACTACCCAATTACTACTTTACATCACCTCAACCAGTCTTATTTCACTTAAATTAGATTTTTGCCCTAACTTTCTCTCTCTAAAGGCTAAAATTAAACCTACGATTCAAAGCTCTACCGTTCAGCTCTAAACCAGTCGCAAAGTTCTAATTTAACTTTCAAGAACCTTTTTATTACTATTGGGCAAGAATCAAACCCCTCAAATTCCATCGATTCAATTTCCCTATAACTCATTTTTAGAAAAATTTGTGTAGAATGAAAGGTAAGAGTTATACGTAGCTTATATGGAAAGTTACCAATCTAAATCACCTTCCACCACTAAAATAACTTGTCTTAGCTCCTCATCCCTTCTCCTCTCTCTACCGTGTGTGTTTTTAAATTTTACTCCTCTAAAATTTTTGAATTTTCACAATTTATGAAGGTAATTTTTGGTCCATGTACCGCGACGCATGTAACTCAAGCCACGGTATATGGCAGGGTGAGATTTATTCTCACCATGCGTACTTGCTTTGACCCGAAATGTACTCCTATCACCCATATATGTTCATACAACACATAAACAAGTCAAAATATCAATTAATCATCTAAATCTCTAATCGTATACTAACTTTCACTTCACCCTCGATTAACCTTTAAACTTAGGATTAAGAAATTTAAGACGTTATAGATATTATACTTTCCTATTAGGTGTTATCTTAAAGAGATATCTAAGAAACTATTACTAACACTCTAAACTCTCTTAAAGAGTAGATATAACAATTTATGCCTAAGAACTAGCTCAAGAGTTTTTCACATGAACACAGTGAAAATTAATAGCTTGATGCAAATTGTATGTGTTCAATTCTATATAAGCATTACCTACTAACTCAAATAAGGTCCTTTTTATAGATTTTTATGGTTTAAGATAGTTAGAACCTAGAAGGTACAAAATATAGCTATTATGCATGTGTAAAAGTGATCTATGATAGAGAATACACTTTTCCCATGAAAGAGCATGAAATGCTATCAAACCTCTCATTCAAGGGTGTACAAGCATGTTCCACATGTGGATGAGCTATCTTCTCTTTGGCTTAATAATCACTTCATTGATTCAAGTATGGGCTACTTAGGGTACCAAGCATGAATGATGTGTTTTTAAAGCATAAAGCTTCTTTGTGAGTGCAATCATCAGTGGGTAATTTGAAAACTAAGTGTGGATGATGGTATAGAGGCACCTTGCCTCTTTGTGATCAGAATCATGATTGGGAAATCTCTGAACCAAGCTTGAATAGCTTTTTCAATGCTAAGGCTCATTATAAATTAGGCTTGAAGGTTATAAGTGGTTCATCCATTCAAGCGCGGATTTTGCAAAAATCCAAGCATGGATTGCTTCTTAGGCATACCTCAAGTTGACACTTAAGATCAATTAAGCATGGAAAAAATAACATCCAAGCTTGAATTAGATCATAAAAGCTCAATTAAGATATTTCTACACATTTTCTTGCCAATCAAGCATGGACATATAGATGTCCAAGTGTGAATTAGTACACGGTGCTATGTCTTTACTTTTGACTCTTTAGTTCAAGTAAGGTCCGATTATAGTCCAAGATTGAATGAAATCATCTATGTCCTATATGCACCAAAATATAATCAGTCACATGTAGAACACTTATAGTCCAAGTATGAATGATACTATGCAAAGCATAGGTGCATGCATATTTGTGTCATTTAAGTGTGGACATTTATTGTCTAAGCATGAATGGTACATTTTAACCTTAAGGATCTATGAGCCCATGACTTTCTTCATGATGCATTCTTTATCATTAGTTTTTACATATTTACCTAAGAGAAGAGTAAAAATAAACATAAACTATAAAACCTTTACTTTCTTCTCTTTATTCTTCATTCTCTTTGATTGTTGCATGTTCATGTTGATTCCTATTATTTGTCTCTACATGCTCAGTTCTACTTCATGATGTTTTGTCTCTTGTCTTATGATATTATGTTTTGCTCAAGTAACAAATTTCTTTCTCTTGGTTGTGTTATCATTAAAATTCTTGGTTTAATAATTTAAAAGAACTAGGTTTCGTGTATTATTCAGCTAAACTTTTAAGTGGTTGGAATTTAAAAATAGTAAAAATGAGTTTGAGAGTGACTGAAGAAGAATCAGGACAAAAGATCATATTCATATGTCAACCGATATTGATTGGTAAATGCTTGATAAATTAAAGTTTTTCTTTCTTGGCGCTTCCTTTTTCTCAGGATTTGGGAATAATCCTAGTTCAAGCACTATACTGTATGGTTGCCTTGGAGAGAGGGAATAAAGGAGAGAAAGGGGAGAGGAGAGATGGGAAAGTTGGAGGAATAGCTCTTGATAAAGAAAGTAAGACGATAGTCTGAGGGGGGTGTTTTTGCAATGCATTGCAAAGATGGAATAGAGGAGAAAGAAGTACTTTCTTTGTTTTTTTTTTGTTTTCTACACAAGTAGAGTCAAAGAAGCACATGCACATCAGCATGAAAATAAAGCCATTATATCAAGTAAATGATAGGTGATGATAGAAGATGAAATCTTTCAGATTGAGGAATAGAATTAACTCATAGTTAAGTTTAAGGTTATTTTTGAACTTTTACATATAGTTCAGGGGAAAAAATGACCCTTGACTTTAAACTAAATCATGTATCCACCTCTTATGTTGTCCAATGTATGTATTATTTCATGATTAAGTAGTATCACATTTGATAGTTTCTTTGTTGCATGTTGTTAATAAGAAGAAACAATATACATTTAGTTTATTTAATTATTATTTCCTATAAATTAATAGAATGATGATTTGTTGATGGATCATTTGATATGGCTCAAAAAATTTTAGGTTCCAATTTGTGGCCTTATTTTTTACATAGGGAAGTAAAAGTTAGTAATATATATTTATATATCTTTCAATTTACTAAACTAACTTTTAAAAAAAGAAGTATCCAAACAAAAATTTTATATGATTGACTTTTGACAAATGAGTGTCCATTTGTTAAAAATTTATTTGATAAAAATCAATTTAGTAAAAGTTAGCTTTCATAATGAATTTTGTGTTTGGATATATTTTTGGGTTAAATGACAATTTAGATCTTGACCAATAGACCCGTGAGCAATTAAAATCCTAAACTCATTTTTTTTATATATTTTAACCCCTAAACAATTACACTTAAGGCAATCTAGCCTTTATCGCTAATTTGAAATTAACATCATCACTTTAAGTATGGCCCCAGCATGGACTCTCTCTCTCTCTAAAGATGTGCTCTCCTCCAGAAAATTTTTGTTTTATATTTTTGAAATAAAAATTTATAAAAACTAAAAAAATTTAATAAATCTTTTTATGACTAATCTGGTCTATATTTAATCTAAAGGGTCTAATTTCATATTAATTTTTTTATATTTTTATATATTGACTATCCAGAAGTATTCTAAATAGTCTAAATTTAAAATTTTTAAATTTTATTTTTAAAAAAATATTTTAAAAAATTTCTAGTTAAATAAGATTATATATTTTATTTTTTAATATAGTATTTATAAAAATAAAAATCATAAAAATTATAAAATTTTTGTGCATTAAATCTTGATAGTTCAGAGCACATTTAGATAGTCAATATATAAAAATTATAACAATTTTAAAATTAAATTAGACTATCCATATTAAATCTGCATTCTCATAAATGATGATAAACTATTTATTAAAGAAATTAATAGAACTTATTTTAAGAAATATAAAATATAATTATAATTATAAATTAAAAGATATTAAATCTAGGCCATCCAAATTCAATCTAGATCTTATAATGGTAATGATAGTGCTTACCACTATGATGAGCACCTATGACAATCTCCTTTATTTATCCTTCTCCTTACCTTTTCCTCCCTCCTTCTCCAAGAGACTAGGGAATGACTAAGGAAGACATATAAAGCAATCATAAACTGTCAATCATCATGATCATCACCTCTATTGGCATTAGAGTAAGCTCACAATGCAAGAGAAGAGCTAATAAAGAAGTGAAGCCAATGATATAGAGTGCCTCTAATATATCAAACGATATAAAGAACTGCACAATAAGTTGTGTGAGGCTCTGACATAAACTGGCTGACAATATGGACTACATAAGTAATGTCATGACATGTGATAAGAAGATAGGTGAGACCCCTAAAAAGGTGCCATCAATGGAAGTATAGTGAACATTCAATTCAATAGGAGTAGTTTCAACCTCCTCATAAAAAAGGTAAGCTCAAGATATCAAATCGGTGGCATACTTTACCTAAGAGAGAGATATACCATCACTTTCATGGTAGACATCAAACTTAAGAAAATTATTCAATATACCAATATCCTTCATTTTAAATTGCTAGCCTAAGTATGTCTTAAACTCACATATCATCATTGCCTGTGATAATCATGTCATCAACATATAATGACGATAGAATAAAACCAAGAGCAGTGGAGTGAACAAAAAGAGCCTAGCTGTGAAGACAACAACTAGAATCTAGTTGCCTCAGTTTTACTAAACTTAGAAAACCATGTATATGGAGTCTACTTGAGGCCATATAGAGCTTAATGAAGATAAAAAACCTTGTCTTTTAGATGTTGATACTCAGGTAGAGGCTTTATATACCCTTCTTCTTATAGATCTTTATTTAGAAAGACATTTTTAACATCCATATCATGAAGAGGCCAATACTTAACAATAGTAATGGCTAAAAGGCTGTGAATAGATGTCATATAGGCAATAGGTGCAAAAGTCTCCTCATAGTCAACACTATACTCTTGAGTAAATCCTTAGGCCACCAAGCGAGCCTTAAGTTACTTTAAAGAGCTATTAGAATGAGTTTTATTCTTATAGACCCATCAACACCCAACCAAAGTTTTACCAAGAAGAAGATAAACAAGATCTCAAGTATACATTTTCTCTAGGGCCTGCAATTCATCATCTATAGCTTGTTGCCAAAAGGGATCATAAGAGGCTTCCTCAAAGGATCTAGGCTCCTGGAATAGTAGAATGGTGGAAAAATAATGGTAATCATTAACGTAAGAGGGATGATTTCTTACACAGTTAGGCCATAAATTTATAGACGATATGGGTTTAGTAGGTATGACTTGTGCTAAAGGAGCAATAGGTGTGATAGTAGGAACATCTAGAGTAAGCACAGTGTTGATTGTTGAAACAAGCTAAGTAGAAGAATTTATACCTGAGCCATTAGGGAAAAGATCAACAGAAATATCTATAAAAATAAGAGTTAAAGAAGATAAGAATGATAAGTGATCGATTAAGGATGAAAACTTAAAATTTTCCTACAAGATAACATGTCAAGAAATACAAATACAATGAGAGAGAGGATCCCAACAATGATAACCCTTATACTCAAGATCATAACCAAGAAAACAACAAACACAAGAACAAGCTTGAAGTATTTTTATCTCATAAGATAGAAGAAGAACAAAACAAACACAAGCAAAGACTTTCAAATGACTATAATCAGGAGGATAATAATAGAGGTGCTTAAAAGGAAAAATGTTATCAATGATAGGAGATGAAAGTCAATTGATGCAAAAGATAAAGGTTAAAGCTGCTTCACCCTAAAATTGTTTCGGATAAGAAGAGGAAATGAGCAATGCTCTAACAAAATCAAGAACATGACACTATTTATGCATAACATGATCATTCTGTTATGAAGCATAGAGACAAGAGTACTGAGAATAGTACCTTGAGAATGAAAAAAGATGAATAATCAAAAGTCAAGATATTTTAAAGAATTATCATGATGAAAAATTTTGATGACTTTATAATATTAAGTGTGAAACATAGTAGCAAATTTGATATAAAGTTTAGTAACTCAAATTGATGTTTCATCATATAAATCCAGGTAAAATGAGAAAATTCATTAACAAAAATCACAAATTATCAAGATCTTCCCATAAAAGGAGTAGGTACAGAACTCCAAATATCAAAATAAATCAAATAAGATGGAGAACTAATAATAGAATAAATTTTTATCAAAAGATAAAGTAGGTTGTTTGGCATTCTGACAAGAAATGAATTGTAAAGACTGATTATTAACATGACCTAAATCTTGGATAGGGAGGCGCAGCAGAAGATTAAAATTTTAAATTCCCTATACTGATGTGAACCGAATGAAATCGTTTAAGTCAAGGTGGGAAAAACAATTACCTTTTCTTTTCATGCTCCATGTGCATTCTATTCAAGAGTTTGGATTTCAAGACTAACAATGTTGATCTGCTCCCTCTACCAGTATCCACACAAATAGCTCTCTAACTCAAATAGCATGCTAGCGCTCCCAGTATTTGTTCTTCTTTGAACGTTAGTTTTCCTTTCTCTAGGGTGTTTCATGGCTCTCAAAGTGTTTTCCTATCAGACATTTTCTAACTCTCTTATTTTACATGTCCCCTTGTATTTATTATATATAGATTAGGATTTTTGCCTTCCTCTTGAAGAGCCAACTAAAATTTAAATTAAATTTATCTCATAAATAAAATCTATAATATCATATCAAATTTTAATTTATCTTATAAATTCAAACTATAAGATTGATATGATATTCTTTCATATCATGTTAATTATTAAATTTAATCTATCATATAAAATTAAATTTAAAACTAACACAATATAATATAATATAATATATACATATTATATTATATATATATACACACACACAAATATATATACATATATATTTTAAAAATATTTATATATTGAATTTTATATATTAGATATATATACACACATATGAATATATATATTTTGAATATATATATATATAATTATATTTTATATTTTATATTTCATATAAATATACACAATATAATATTTATCAAATAAATATTTAAATATATATATATAATTAATTTACCCTATATTACATTCATAAAATCTAAATATATTTTAGATTCAATGAACTTGGACATTATAGCTTGAATTGAGCTGTTCTTGTGTGCAACTCTATAGGCCCATATGAAATTGGTAGTAGGCTAATTACGCTATTAGCCTACAAGTCACAAGTGGACTCTAGCAAGACATTGCAACTACCCAATTCATATGGGGATCGATGATCTAATATAACCTATCATATAATCATATCACATTCTTTTTGTCACACAATATTTCAATCAAGTATGAGACATGAAATTATCATTCTCCTTTACTTGACCATTACTTTCTCGATCTTTAAGTAGACTGACTGTAACAATGGAAAAACACTTTCCATTATAGTATAGCCATATATTTTCTCAATCTTACTCATCGAGGGGCACAGTAATGTCTCTCACTTAATGTGAGGGATAAATTTTATCTTGACCACTCATATTCCTCTACATAAATATCATTAAACTAAATCATAGCCTTTATGATCACCCGATCAAAGGTAACTTTTGACTAGGTTAAAGTTTAGTAGTCATCATAGAGGAATCCATGATGATCTCAGGTCAAAGTGTTAAGTGATACAATTACATATTAGATAAGCTTATGACTTGTATCATGCAGCTTTCTCATAACGGGTCGGTCTAGCACCTTGTACTCTTTCAAGTGCCTATGACTTTGATTTATATCTCTACAATTAATTAAAGTCATACTAGCCTTGTTTCATCTATGAGGGATCATAGATCCCTCATAGATGACTGACCAAGGACATTTAGGACAATTACTATAGTTTGTCCAAGAATACAGTTATCATATTGAACATGCAATTGATATAATAACAAAAGAGAAATTTATTAAATAATAATGTGCATAGTATAATTTATAACATCCTGAAACTTTTAAGACCTAGATTTAATTTAAAATAAAATATAGATAATTAAATTAAAATTAAGAATAATTTGATAGATGTTTAGAGTTTGAATTTTACTAAGCAAAAATTTGATTTGATTTGATTTTTAACTATGAAAAAAATTACCAAAGTTGACCTAGGCTTTTTGTGCTATAATAAAAAATGTTGGGCTCTTCCTTGTAATTTTCCCCAACACTTTTTTAGGATCAGTTTTTAGATTTTATCGCATGTTGAAAATGTAGAAATGAAAAACAAAAGCAAAGGAAAGAAATGAAACAAGAAACAGAGAGACCAAGAGGGAAGAGGAGGAAAAGAGAGGAGGAAGAGAGGGGATCTAGGAGGCTTTGTGGCTATTGCGAGCTCGGTTACATGATAAGGATTGTTGGTAAAATTTATTCAAAAGTTAAGGGACACGGCAGGTCATATTTTTCTATAAGGGGAACCCTTTTGGTACAAAAGGATTGAGGTAACAGGAAAATTTATATTTCTTATTACTTTGTTTAGCTATATTTGAATAAATATTATTAGATATCATGCATTACATGTTTTAAATGATTAAATGTAATTAATTATATTTTATAAAGACTTTTGGGGTACTAATTGAATAATAGTGCATATATGCTTTCTATTTGTTTAATAATAATATTTTTATGGAAACAAGGTTGTTTGTATGCATTGTAATTATAGAGAATGAAAGTTGCACTTAAGGAAGTGTAACTAGGTTTGGTACCTTAGATAGGCTAAGGAACTGCTTAAGGGAGAAGTAATATTTGTTATACTACTTTAGAGCATTGAAATGGTCAATACTCGAGAAAGGTAGACAAGAGTGAAAGGCATGATCTCAATAGGAGTTCACTAATAGGGACGTGTGGACTTGTGATATTCTATGACATACTGCTAGTACTCAGTGTTGCCTTTCATATTGTGGGCTCAGTGTACAAAGTGGCTAGTGGATTGAGTGTTTGACACCTCTTAATAGGGGAGGGAATCTGGCTAGCTCTCATATGAAGAGTAAGTCGGGCTAGCTTTGGGAAAGAGTTAGCTTTGACTTCTCAGGATTCATGTTAAAGGAGCATAGGTGGTTAGGTGGATTCAATCATGCCTTAGATTATGTTCTGTATCTGTGGAGGTACAAGTGGGTATAAGGTTTACCTGCAAGCTAAAGAGTGCTAAGGGGCATTCTGTCTATCAAGAAAGTCATACAGGCCTATGTTATGCATTCATGCATTTTAAATAATTAAATTATATGTTATGTTTAATCTATTATTCATTTATTCAACTATGGCTTACTTTGTAATAATAAATGTAGATTTCTTTGTTATTGAGATTGTGATTATCTCACCCCTTTCCTTTTAATATTTTTAGGTCCAGACGAAGGATCTAGTGGTAGACAAAGAAAGGAGTAGAGTTAGGGGTTGTTTGTGCATTGTAAAGAACTGCAACCTTTTTCTTTTGAGAAAATCTATTGTAATGTATTTAGAATTAGGGTGCCAGCAGGATGTGATTGTATATGTATGTGGATTGTATAGCTTTGTATGAATTTTGTCTGCTTATAGACTTGTGACTCGAAAACTTAGTTATGGTGTGTGGTTTTGATGGATTTATTTAGTAGACCAAGTTTTCACAACAAGCAAATGTTTATTTTAATATATATGTGATTCAATAAGTAAATGCAAAGTGGTTGCATTGAAAATGGTGTGCTATGGGCAAACATATATCTTGAATAGAAAGAGTAGGTGCATAGGCCCTACGAGGATCTCTGAGCTAAGTGAAAATGTTTAGCATATGTATTCATATATATATATATATATATATAGTGTTTGTAACATTTTGGCCTCTCTTATGTGATTTGTAAATTTTAGGAGTCTAAGGTCCATCTTGAGAAATGGCACTCAAGTGGTCAAACTTTCATATAAAGAGTTTTTCCATTATTTAAATGTTCCATCAGGTACACCTAGTCTTATTTAGCATGTCTAAAGTATTCTCACAGGTTTGTGACCATTAGGATGAGATTTGGGTAATTTTGAAAATGGTTTTTACTAAAAGTCGCACTTTTGTATCCAGGTATCCAAATTTCAATCCGACCGTTGGATTTTCTTTAAATGTGGGTCACAAATATAACTTTGTATAATATTTGTTTGGGTTTTGGAATTGCCTTGATCGGACATTGAACGGAGAAATGTCGTGCCCTTGAAGTTGGTCTGGAGATGCTGTCATGACAACAGCAACAATTGCTAAGGTTGAGATGTGCATGAATTTTGATTCTACCAGTGGATCTTTTTGAAATTTTGTATATTTATAGTAATCTTTGAATGTGACACATAGGCTCTAGAATCGCTCTGATCGGAGGTCAGATGATGAAACGGTGCACTTCAGAAGTTGGTTTGAATGTGCTATCATGACAGCAAAAATACCAAACTTATAACATGTTCAAATTTTAATCTGACTGTTAGATCTTTTTGAAATTTGGTGCACTACTAGTAATCATTAAAATTTACATGTGAACTTTAAAGTCACTTTTATTGGAGGTCGGATGATGAAATGGTGCCTCCCAGAAGTTAGCTCAGGAGGGCTATTATGACAACAGCTTTTTAATTAACCACCTAATTTGCTTTCGTGTGCTATAGGTAGAACCTATAAATTTTTTTAAAGGTTTTCAATGTTTATTTTGTGATGTTTTTTTTAGTGATTTAAATGATTTTTTTCCTAAGTTAGTTTTATGATTAACTCCTTAACTACACTTAGTTTATTTAAATTGTGTGATTTTTAGATAACATCAAGGCAAGCGTTACATGTATGATACTGAGACAAGAGTCCAAATGCATGAGCAAGAAGAAAATGCCAAAACAAAGTATGAACATGATAATAGTTAAATGTTTACATCCAATATTTCTTTGAAATTTTTAACAACAAGCCATATCCCACTAAGTGAGGTATGTTATATGGATTATTTGATGCCATTGTGTTTTATCATTTATTAAGCTTTTAGAAATATTGTTAATTAAGAGGATAGTAATGTGATAAGTAAATGCTACAATCTCACATTAAATCAATTTTTCAAATTTAGATCAATCCATAAGAAAGATAAAAAAATCCATGATTAAAAAACACAAAATTAGTTTGTATTGAGAATTTACTTATTCTCAATTATTGAAGCATACCTCAAATGCAAGTCTAATTATCTCTTGGGAGAAATAAAGATAGTCATTGTGCATCAGTACTGCTACTTGATTGATGCTATCAAGCTGCTTTTCTAGCTTTACAACTCAAACATATGAATTGAGTCAACCATCTCAATAAAAGCACAAGAAAAGACACATGGCATTTAAGCATAGAAATACATGCAAATTGAGTTGCCTATATTTTTGACTAATCTTGCCAAGCATCTATCTTAGCCTAATAATCTTATTTTTTTTCTTATCTTAATAAGTTATTAGATATCCTAATCAACTAGAATATAAATAAACAACTTGTTTATGATAAACTCCCAACACCAGCTAATTGCACATGCAGTGTACTAACTACACATTCTATAAAAGCCTCACATCCATTCCCATGCTACATTAGACTTGCATGTATAGGAGATGCAAGTATAATTTAGTATGAAAGGAATTGTCTTCTAAGTACATATTTAGATGCCAAGTTTAAATAATTTTAAGGGCAAAACAATGGTTTTGTGAAAATGTATCCAAACACCCCTATTAGATGACAAAATTAATTATGAATTCAAAACCATGGTTTTTTTATAAGGATATATATTTTAGGAAAACAAGAGTTTAGTGAAACGTTCTCACTCTACTAAATACAATTAACAAATAAAACCCATAGTAATCAGAGGATTAGCTCAAAGAGTGATTACTAAGGTTTAATCCACAAGAAAGGGATCCCAAGTTTTCTAAATAGAAATTAGTCAAAGTCGATCAAAATCTTTTATATCAAAGTAAAAATAAGTTTTGAAAGCATGGGATACCTCAGAGGAGTGAAAAAAATCAAAAACAATTGAAAAACAAAACATTTATTATGATTCAAAGCGATGCGCTACGGCTCTTGCACACTACACCGTGGAGTGTTGCTCTCTGTGCCACGTGCCTTAGGTGCCATGCGTTGTGGCATGTTGCACAAAAATTTCACTGGTTCTGCTGTTATTTGATAGTAGAATCAGGGGAACTTCTGACTTGCCCTGATTCTTCGTTCGATGTCCGAATGACATGATCTAGGTGTCTACAGAAAGCTCTTTACATGAATAGTTAATGGCACTAGTTTTACTTTCAAAAAAAGTCACACTAGGACGTTGGACACTCAAACACATTTTAACTACTTTTCAATACTTTTACACAAAATGAGTGTCCAAAACCCTCAACAAGTGCCAAAAGTTTTCCTAACACCTAGACCTTGTCCAATGGACCTAGGACTACTAGTACAACATGTCACAAGCACTGAAACATTAATATAACAAAAATTCACTCATAAACCCCATTTTACCAAAACCAAAGGGGAGGTAAATTAGCATTGCATTTTGCTCAAATCATTCAAAACAAGTTTAGATCTCCATTTCTATACTTGTAGTAGTATTTTGGCCCTATAAACACACACACACACACACACACACACACATATATATATAAATATATATTAACATACACAAAGGCTAAGGGTCTAAAATACAATTCTAACATTTCCAACCACTAAAATATTGCAAGTGTGGTAATATGCATCCTAGAATTGGCAAGCCATATACTATTACACAATTAAAGCTAAACTAGAGGCATATAAAAGGAATATGCTAATTCCCTACCTCTTTGGTCTTCTCCCTCTCAACACCAGAGCTAGAGCCTGAAAAGTATTAACTAAGAGGGGTGAGTCTAGCCAATCAGTAACTAAGGTTAAACTTACCCTATGTAGTTATATATTAATTATAAAAATAAATATATGCACAAGGAATTCAATTATGCAAAAAAAATTCACATGTATCCTAATTTATCATTTATCATTCTATAGCTTCTTTAACTCACATAACTAGGTGCATTGTCACCATATTCTCAGATATGTGACATGACCCATACTCATGCTACTTGCCACCACTTGGCACATGTGACACGTCATATATTCACTTAGGCAATGATCAACCAACCTTATATCCTCCTTATTTCCTCAGACCAAAACCGTGAGTTAAAATATTGATTAGGGTCTCATCCATGTGACTAGATTACCTAAGCTCACCAATCGTGAGGTATGACCCAGCCAAAGATCACAGGACTCACTCTCAAACCATGGCTTCCCCCATTCTTGAATCCTTGGGGTGTCTCATACTCTAGGCTATTCTCCTTATTGAACTAGTGGAGATAGCAGGTTTTAGTCCTTCGATAAACTATGGGACAATCCCTTGACAAACACTAGGAAAAGGCTATAGCCCCCATGTACCGAAGGGCAGCCTAAATACCATATGAATTTTTTTCTACTCCCAATCCCTAGGTGAATTCCTGATACTGATCATTCCATAATCATTACTTACTTGTTTTCACTTTTTCACTTTCATATACTCACTTTTACAACAACCACATTGGGCTCACGACCTTGCACTACCCAAGTGTGTATTCTCATCATTTCTCAAAATTCATTTCCTATTAACATAACTATTTCTACACATCATCACATTCATTTCTCAAAAGTATAGGCATTTTCATAGTAAAATCCTCTTGAATTTGCATTTTCCATTTTCAAGCCAAAAATAGATTTTTCATACACTTAATGAAATTAAAATATAGTTTTTACTTTAACAATCAATTCCATGCATGTAACATTCATAATCTCATATCCAACAATTAATAAATATACAATTACCCAAAGTAGTGTTTTCCTCCAGTTACCTCTAACCTTTGAGAGGTTAAAGGTTTACCCCTCAATTAACTAGCTTCTAAGCTTGAATTTTCACTCCAATCGGTGACCAAGCACCAAAACTATAATCAACCAAGTTAAATTCCATCAACATAACCAACTCAACATTTAAACCTTTAATCTCTACTTCTAATTTTCCCAACATTCACTCTACAAGAGGTAGAGCCTAACCATTAGGTTTAATAATTATCTTTAGGCCACAATAGCATTAATGAGCTATTAAATCCCTATTAATGTCATCATAAACTTCCAACCACCCATAATAAATGAGATTTTTGGACATTAATGGTGCCCAACAACTCAAGACACCAAAACTCATTATACTTAGGTTTAGATACTCTAATCTACTCCTATTAACTTCATTTGAGTCAATAAATTTAGACCCATAACCTATAGAGACTAAAATCCCACTTCTACTATCAAACCCTAACCATAAACTCTCAAATGTGGAAGAAATAGGGAGATTAATGAGCATGATACTTACCTTGGGTATTTGTAGCCTTCAAAATACTCTCAAAATTATCCCCAAGTAAACCCTAGCAGAGCATTAGTGCATCCCTTCTTTCATTCTTTCCTCTTCTCTTTATTTCTGTTTCATTTCGTATCTGACAAACTATAGAAAATGGCCATGCGCCGCGGCGGATGCACAATGTGCCGTGGCGCAAGGCATAAAGAGTTCCTCCCTCCCTCAAAAATGACCGTGCGCCATGGTGGATGATCTACGCATCGCGGCATGTGGCACAGTAACTCAACTCTTCCTTTTCTTCTCCTTTCGATGCCGAGTGGCTCACCTCTAAAACTAGGGTTGAAATATGATTATTAGACCTCTCTAACCACACACCACTTCAACTTACTTAATTACCCTAATTAGGTTTAATTAATCAGGGAATTAAAACTCAAGATGTTACATTTAGCATGGCTTTTGGTTCATAATTGACTTTAGCACACAATACGGGTGTTTGGATATTTAAAAAAAACATTACTTTTAGGTTTATATTGATTTTGGCATGTAATAAGGAGTTTTAGTATGTTTTCACAAAGCTATGATTTACCCACTTTTCAATTATGCTACTCTTATTAATCAATTTTATAAATCAATTATATTGTATAACATAATAATTATTTTTAAAATAAATTATATTAATTAATTTTTCCATAATCCATTTTTCCTAATGGATATCCAAACAAACCATAAGTTGTTGGTTGTCAAGTCAAACATAAGCTCCATCATGCTATGTTCATATTAGCTCTCCAAGCTCTATGAATCACCTCAGCTCCATGAAAAACATAGTATAAAATAAAATAAAGCTCCAAAGAGCACCACCATCATCTATCATTAGACATTTATAAGACAATTGAAATTCATCTTAGCTAAGGGTCTAAAAACATACAAGTATTACTAGAAAAGACATTATTCAAGAATAATTAATATCAATGTGACTTTCAACTTTGAGTCACTTCAATATATTTCACCTAACAAAACTACTCTCCATAATTTTATAATTACAAAAATACTAAATTCAGCATAAGAGCTATCTAGTATGCCACCTACATCCATGAACTAACCTTGACAGGGACAACAACTTCATAAAGAAGTATGGCATCTCTAGCTGCATGATAAAATTCCAAAGCAACTCTTGTCGATGATGAACAAACGTCCTGTAAGAGATTGCCATTTAGGTGAATGTCTTTACAAAATATTGCAAGTCAATTGATTGAAATTTTCTTGGAAAATGTTAATGTAGAGTCCATAGGATTATGGTCCAAGCATCAAATAAGACAGTCAAGTGATCATAATTATGCAGCAAATTCCAAGTCTAGATACATATGTCACTAAAAGTTTCCTTTGCATCTGGTAATAATTACCAATTGATTATCTATAGTCCCAGCCATGACATTAGTTCAAAATTGTTCTTGATCTTGAATTACCTTTACCTAAATGTTACCTTAATTGGTATGAGAAGTGATATATATTGTTTATTACATTAAATCATTAGTAATGTAATTTTGGAATTAAGGTTTGTTATTGAAAATTTAATATATAGTTTATTCACCAGTAATTTAGGATTTGACTAATGATCCTTAGGCATAGGAAAATCCTACCCAAAAATAAGAATATAAGGAATGGTGGTAAATGATAAGGGTGTTCACAGGTTCGGTTTGGTTTGATTTTGGGCAAAAACTAGACCGAACCGAACCAGTCAGTTTGAGCATTTATAGAACATGATTGGTTTCAACTGAAGTCGGTTTAGTTTAGTTTTTGATTCGGTTTGGTTTGGTTTGGTTAATGTTTGGATCAAGCTTCAATGAATTTATTTGACTTTTTTTCCCTTTTTTCCCATCTTTGTAATAGTTGGATTTCTTTTAATTTCAATTGATTTATGCATTATTAGCTCTTTTATTGTATGGAAGGTCCTTATTTGCCTCATGCTTTATCTCAATCACAAATTCACAACAATAACATATTTATGGAAAGTCTTTGAACCTTGATTAGTCACATCACATATCATATGCAATTATGCAAACATGTTCATCTTTTTTTTTAATTTTTTTTTTGCTTCATCTCAAATGAATCAAAGATAAAAAGATATGTTCATAGTACATTAATCTTATTCATCTCTTCATTTCACTGGCCTTGAGTGTACTATATCTTCACAATCTTATCAATTTCCTTGTGCCATCCAAAATATATATATATATATATAATGCAAATTGATTTTATGATTGCAAGTAGTAGATAATCAAAATAATGATGGTGATCAACTAATCATCTTCATGATTATATTAGATGCACTATTTAAATCTTCATGGAGAAAATTTATCACCTAACAACAAGTAGCAAATATACAAATATCTTAAGTTTAAATATCCAAAATTTCAAATAACATGCTATTTAATATTAATATGTATACCTATAGTTCCATACATACATATATATATATACATATATATATATATATATATTCAAAACATAATATCCAATATCCATATCTCAATGTCATAATACCCACTTAAATTATGCCAATAGTGTATTAGCAAAAAGAAATTGATATATTTAATTACAACTTGTCCTCAAACAAAAAAAAAGACATTCATGTGCTTAAAATGATCTAAAAAAATCTTTCCATTTCAAGTATTAATCCATTGTTATCTAAGGCATAACACCTAAAATAAAGGAGGAAAAAAAGTCAACACATGAATAAAAAGAATAGCTATTATAACATAGCACTTACATATACAAAAAAAAGTTAGTAGAAGATCCTTGGTGGCTAATTATCATCATCTTCATTCAAAGTGACAAGACCAAGATATGTGACAATAAAATAAAATGTTGGACCAATAAATAAACTAATAAATAATTAAACTAAATAAACATCACTTTCAAATTATAAAAATATTACCAATTTTTATTTTCTCAATTTCATCCACTTTCTCTTCAATATCACTTGCCAATAGGGTAGATCGAAACCAATTATTTTCACAAATAAGGGCTTGAATTGTCTTGATACCCAATGAACATCTATATTCATTTAGTATATGACCCCTAGTGCTGAAAGCAGATTCATAAGCTACGGTTGAGATAGGTATGGCCAATACATCCCTAGCAATTTGTCCAATGATAGGATACTTAGATGAATTCACTTTCCACCAATTAAATATGTCAAATTTAGGACTTGGTTTTTTTCTCTAGTCTCCATCAAATAGAGGTCCAACTCTGTTTGATTCTTAATATTATCATCTTCATTTATAACTTTCTCAAACTCCATTGCAAATGAATATTTTTCACCATCATCATAAGAAATACCTTCCTTCACTTGGGATTGAGTATTAGTTGAACATTTTTTAAGGCCATAAAAAGACTCGTACCTATCATACATCTTGAATCACCTGCCTAGTGAAATATTCAACAATATCTTCATTGTAGAGTTTTTTTAAACTCCATTCCATAAATTTCAACTTATACCTAGGATCAAGCACTACAGCTATAAAGATTATCATGTTCAAATTATCAACATTCCCCCTAATACTTGTCATGTTTTTGTTTCATTTTATTTGCTATTGAACTCAATAAAGGATCATCACTTAAACACATATCATTCAAAGTTCTTACTACCAAGCAAAAATCATGAAAATATTGAGAAGATGTGACATACAATGAGTTAGACACTTTTTTAGTGACATCAAAAAATATTTTCAAGAACTTGCTAACAACAGATGCTTTTTCCCAATCTTTTGTGGTTAGAGGTCCTTCCTTATCAATTTCAAAAGTAGTATCCTTTTTCTCTAATCTCTTGAATGTCTTTTGAAATTTCAAGGCACTTTCAGGCATCATGTAAGTGGAATTCCACTTAATAGGACAATCTAACTTCACAATATCTATTTCTTGAATTCTTGTTTGCTCTACATAAAACTTGAACTTTTAGAAGCATAATGGTAATGGACGAATATATCAAACTGCATTTCTAATTCTTGCTAGAGTGTCACCAATCTCTTCTAACCTATCATTAATAACTAAATTCAAGATGTGTGCACAACATCTAACATGCATGTATTGTCTTTTCATAATGTGCCCATTCCAATTAAGTATCATATCTTTAGCATAAGATATAGTAATGCCATTACTTGAAGTATTGTCAACTATAGTTGTAAAAACCCTATCAATCCCCCAATTCAAAAAAACATTTCTCTATTAATTCACTAATAGTCTCACCCTTATGATCAGTAATTTGACAAAAGTTTAAAATTCTTTTATGTAATTTCCACTCATCATCAATGAAATGTCTAGTAAGACATAAGTAATTCATATTTTGTAAATATGTCTAACAATTAATGATCAAAGAAACACTTTGTTTTGATTTACAAAACATATTCTTCAACTTAGCTTGTTCTAATAAGTAAAGGCTCAAGTAATCTTTAGCTATTGTAGTGCGTGATGGAAGGGGAAATAGAGGTTGTGCAACACTCATGAAATATTAAAAACCTTCATTCTTAATAAATTTAAAAGGCAACTCATCAATAATTATCATTCTAGCAAGAGCATGCCTACAAGAATTAAGATCAATTGTCACCCCTTTCGAGCTAGTTTCACAACCTTATCCTTCTTCTTTCTTTTTGGCTTGGAAGGAAAGTTTAGATTGTTTAGATTCTGTATTTCTAGCACCAAATTTCTTACATCTTTCTTCTAAATGTGTTACCATGTTAGTAGTGCCATTTCTTTTTTCATGACAAGCATAATCAAAGCCACACCAATTACATGTTTCCCTTGGAAAGTCAAGATCACAACCCTCTATAAAAGTAAAATGACTCCATACCCAAGACTCAGGCCTAGTTGGTTTTCTTTTACTTGTAACCTTAGAGTTTTCTGGTTGCTTTTTACCTTTGTCTTTGTCTTTCTCTTGCTCTTACTCTTGTACTTGTTCTTTCTCTTTCTCTTTTTATTTATTTGAGTCTATAGTTAGATGAGCATTGTTAATTAGTTCAAACTTATTTTTCTTAGATTGATCATCATCATGAACATCTATCAACTATATGTATCTTTCTTGCTAAAAAAAGCAATTATATCAATCAAGCATGATATTAAATGATTTTTTTTAAAATACCATATAAAACATTTACCTCAACTTTAATCATATTGAAATTCAATATATACAGTGTGCAAGTGGCCCTCAAGAAAGATAAATTGTCCTGTATTACATTATGAAGGGAAACAATTTAATATAGTAAACTAATGTTACTAAACTAGGTTGTTTGAAAAAAAAAATACAAGGTCCCTTTTTGTTAGGAAGTCAAAAATTATGGTTACTTTATTATTATTCACATGCAGTCATGCATAACAAAACAAAACAAGTGGTCCCTCTTTGGTCTCTACCCTACTTCCTAGTTATATTGTTTTGAAATCAAAGCAAAAACTTTAAACTTTAGTTTAGACTTTAAACTTCAGTAGAGCAAGTCAGCAAGACAACAACACCCAATCAAAATTCAAAACCAATTAAACAAAAAATAAAGTTGAAACTTCCAAACACATCACATAACTCTAAGTCAACATAAACACCAAAATAAAGGAAAAGTAGGGAACAAGAATATGCACTAACCTACACACGAAACAACTTAACAAAAGTAGAGGTAAAAAATGAATGGAGACTTGAAGAATGTGGTGGAAGTGCAAATGACTCTGACTAAATGAGAATGAGAATGAAAAACATTAAAGACCAAATTCTAAATGATAATAAGGAATGAAGAATGATAGCTCTGCTCTCTGTGACTTTACGTGTGACTATGCAAAGTGACTCTGTCTTAATGTCTCGGCAACATTGTTTTGTGACTGAGAGTGTAAGTTAACTGAGAGTGAGAAACCATCAGATGAGTGTGAGACCAGTGACTGTGCATATTGTGTCTTTTGAATTCTAATTTTTAAGACTAAATGAGACCGTGCGAAGCCATATTAGCTATATTGTGTGTGTAAGCAACTCAGTGATAGTTCATCTGAATTTGTGAAATTCTTTTTTCTTTTGTTAAGGATATTGAGAATTTTGAATCTGATGATTGATAATATCTATTCAATTATTCTATGTAATTAGACTTGGGGCCTAGGCTGTGGTTTAGGCTAATAGGTTAAGGGGGTTTGGGTTTATTTATAAAAGCTAAAATATTATTGGACCAGATCAATAATTCAATAGTTAGGTGATTGGGTGTTAGAATTACTTAGATTACTTAGATACATATTATATAAATAAATATTATTTTTAATCAAGAATAGTTCAAGTTTAGTTCAGTTTACATATCTCAAAACCAAAACCAAACCAAACCAATCAGTTTGTGCAGTATTAAAAATCAAACCAAACTTGACTAATGGTCAGTTTTGATCAATGCATTTTGATTTAGATCAGTTTGGTTTGGTCCTATTAGTTTGGATCGATTTTGAACACCCTTACATGATGAATATAAATGTCACTATTCTTACCCCATAGCAACTTATTTCTAAAAATTAATATTCCAAATAAGAAAAGTATTACTTCTTTTGCACATTTTTCCATGCAATTAAGCAACTGTGTCTATGTCTAACATTAACAAATAAAAAGGAATGAGAAATAGCAGTACTTGGACATTAAGGGCCTTACAATTTGACCATAAGAAAAATGTGATCTATATGAGATTGTTAAATCACAATTTGATACAATGAAAGCCTACAAGAACCAAATGAATAAATTGCCAAATCCATATAAAAGTAAACATTAAGCTTCAGTTAAAATAAATTGAACAACATGGATTGGAAAACACACATAAAGATAGATTATATAGCAATAGAAGAGCTCATATATATACTAGAAACAAAACAAACTGAGCAATATAGAACACATAAAACATTCATCATTAACATGATACAAAATACTAAATGTTCATTATTCTAGTTTGTGTACCTGTAGTGTCTAATAAACTAGCTTCATTAATTGTTTAGCAGCTTTGACACCAAATACTTTTTTGGTAGGAATAATAAATCTACATTATGGCTGGATGAATGTATAAAACCTCCATGGCTCTTCAAAATAGGACCTTCCCTTAAAAACTCCTGAAGAAGCATTCATTGTCAATAACTATGATGTCATAATAAACAATAGAAATGATTCACCAAATTAGGAGAACTCACTTCAAGAATGGCAAAGTCACAACTTAGCAGTAGATTTCTAGCCTTTGCTAAGATCTCAACTTTTTTCATAGATGCAAAGTGAACCTCAACATTTTCAAAAAAAATTACTCAACTTATTATCCTTATCATTATATGCTGAAATAAACATGATTTCCTTTAAGGCCATCTTAAAATTTGATGTGCATTTGATTATCTTCTAAAAGTCTAAAAGTTTTGATACATCTATGGGGATAACCTAAAATAAAATTTCAAGTGATTTTATCTACAAGCTTTAGACACCACACCTAACACCAAATAATGTCTTATTCATTAGATTTAACCATTTGAACAAATTTTAATTTACCAATGCAATATTTACTTGATAAAATTTCTTAAATATTAGGTTGTTCAGAAGAATTACATGGAATGAATTGTGACAAAGCATTTAGAAGTAAACCTTTGATAGAAAGCTAGATATTATCTGTTCTAATATCCTAGGTCATGTCAATGGCCCAAAACAATGCATCTAAAAAGCATTTAGGTAGAAAATACTTCTGCAAATAAATTTACTATCAAATAGAATCCCAGCATAGACAAAATCTCCACTTGAATTTTCAATCTACAAATTAGAAAAGCAGATATTTAGGAAAAAGCCCATGGTAGTTAAGTAACAGGAACATAGAGTCAATTTGTGCTTTCCTAAAATAAAAAAAAAATTCTCATAAAATATGCAAGAAAATTGATAAAGGTCATGCCAACAATAAGCTTCTCAACATTTGATTCTAGAAAACATTATTTTCTCAAAAATAGAGATGAATAGATAATCAATATCATTATCATTAATATTAATATGAATTATAAAATAGAAAGGGAGCTTCATACTTTTCACAGGCTGGACAGTATAGCTCAACTTTGAGTTATATATAACTACAAATGATGCTACCTAGTTGTATTTTAAACCTAGCAAATCCATATGATATGAGAACAATGTGATGATGTGGACAAGTTGTATAAACTAAAGAACTGAATTCATTATTAGCTAACTTAGGTACTTATTAAAGTAGTTAGTAAGTAGTAAGAAAGGTAGTTAATGAAAAGTTAATTGATGAATCTTCTTCTTCTTCTTCTTCTCTCTCTCTCTCCTTCTCTCTTTCTCACATACCAAACCAATACCAAAGCCTAGTTGATCTTCAACAGTGGCAAAAGATACTTGATCATGAAAGGATATGTGAGAATGGGTTCACATATTAGTATAAATCACAAGTGTAGTGGAGCTCAAGGTTGTCATTAACCAACATGTTTGTAGTATGAGAAGCTTTAGATGCTCTACTTGTATAGATGACATAATCTATAAAATAAGAGAATCTACTGACTAAGGCAATGCAGAATATTAGGAAGAAGGCAACCCCAATGATCAGTGAAGCTCAAGCTTCTATCATACTTGACATCATAAAGAATACCAAGTGCATACACAATTTACTAAGGCCAAGCTCAATTAGGTTCATTAAGCAAGATAGAGGTAAGGTCGTGAATTTTCTAAAGTTGAATTCAAAGATGGGGAGGGTTTGATCACTTGAAGAAATATAAGAGCATAAGAATTAGAACCTATGCTTCTATTGTCACAAGAAGTACTCTAAGAACCATGAGTGTCCTCATAGAAAGAAATTAAAGCTTTATTTAATGAAGTCAATAACACTGACCATCAACTTTCTAAGGAAATGATTGATAGGTTAGAGGGGGGACTCCACAGTTAACTAAACCTCAAATCTCATTGCATGCACTTCAAAGGGTTGAAGCGAAAGAAGAAACTATAAAGGTATAAGGACAAATGAATAGAAGAATTATTCAAATCCTCATTGACAGTGGTAGTTCCCATAATTACATTGACGTGAACTTAGTACAAAGGTTGATATGGGTAATGGTTGTTGCTTCTTATGAAAATATAATTATACCTAGGAGTGGTTGTAACATCCAAAACCTTTAAGTTTGGAATAAATTGTTAATTAATGGATAAATTAGTTAAGAAAATGATTAATTAATTTAATTATGTTTTTGGATTACTAATTAGCTTTATGGGTCATATTTGGCTCTAAATTAAGCTAGGATGGAAGTTGGATTGAATCGGGTGGCATGGAGGAGTAAAAATGACTTTTTGCTCACTGTATCATGAGCCATAACTTGTGTGTCATGCACTATGGCAACGACACAACATAGATAACATAAAATATGAAAATCATTAAAAAAAGGAAATTTTATTGGGGAAAAACCTAGAACACTAAAGGGAAGGATTTAGGTACTGCTAGGGCTTCAATTTAGGAGGATTTTAAAGCTAAATTGAGCCTTCAAACTCTTAAGTAAGTTTCTCACCTTTCTCTTCTACCTTTACATCTCTTTTTCATTAGATTTGGGAAGTGAATGAATTTGCTCTGAATGAATTAAGCTATGAGTCAATTTTCTAAATATTTCTATTGACTCTAAAGGTTTTATTTAAGTTTCTTAACCTTGAATAAGTGGTAATATGAAGCTTAGTTGTTGTTTGGTGTAAGTTGGATTGAGCCTTAGCTTGATTATGGGGTTTTGAAGTGTGATAAGTTGAGATATTAAGCGTTATGTTGTGATAGAGTTAGAGGGAGGCTTCAGGGGATGGTGTGAACAAATTATAACCTTGACAAGCTTCTTTGTTAAGAATATGAGTGAGAAGTGGGAGAATTGAGATGTTATTGGCAGCTAGTAGTGCTTATGTTAATTGAAAATTAACATATAGTACTTGTTGTAGATTGTGGTGTGAGAAAACTTGCTTTGACACAAGAGAAAATTTAGTACCATAGGTAACCCTTATATAACAAAAGGGTTGAGGTAACTAGATAATTTACATTATTTATTACCTTGTATAAGTTATTCTCAAGTTGTTCTTCTATGATTTGTTATGTATATATATAAATTTTATAAAAGTTAAGTATTTTAGAAAATGAGTAGAGTATTGATTTGTAAAACGTCATGTTTCTGAAGTAAGTGATAAGATTTATTATATTGGCTTAGAAAGTAGTTTATGCATGGTCTAATGGAGATATGTAGTGTGTAACATCCTAAATTTCTTAATTCTATGTTTAGAGGTTAATTGAGGGTGAAGTGAAAGTTAGTGTGGGATTAGAGATTTTGATGATTAATTAGTATTTTGACTTGTTTGTATGTTGTGTGAGTAGATATGAGCAAGAGGAATGCATTTTGGGTCGAAGCAAGTGCATGTGGTGAGAATAAATCTCACTGTGCCACGTACTGCAACTTGTGCTGCATGTGCTGCGGTGTATAGACCAAAAATTGCCTTTATAAGTCATGAAATGTTAGAAATTTTAGAAGAGCAAAATTGAGAAAGACACGAGATAGAGAGAGGAGAAGGTCTGAGGAGCTAAGTCAAGCTATTTTAGTATGGGGGAAGGTGATTCAGATCGATAACTTGCCAGGTAAGCTATATAAAACTCTTACCTTCCATTCTACATAAATTTCTTTGAAAATGAGTTAGAGGAAAATTGAATTAGTGGAATTTGAGGGGTTTGATTCTTGCTTAATAGTAATAAAAAGGTTCTCAAAAGTTAAATTAGTGCTTTATGATTGGTTTAGAGCTAAACAGTAGAGCTTTGAACTTATAGGCTTAATTTTAGCCTTTAGAGAGAGAGAGTTAGGGCAAAAATCTAATTTGAGTGAAATAAGACTAATTGAGGTGATGTAAAGTAGTAATTAGGTAGTCATGGACTTAGAATGGATAAATGGAAAAGAGTTTACGGATGAATATAGCCCTAAGTAGTAAAAATGAGTTTTTGGTCAAAATAGACTAAATGACTAAAACATGCCAAATGTGTTCAGATTGGCATATTAGACACGTGAATAGAGAAAGGAAGCTTAAGATAAGCACGTGTAATATTTGAAATCCACAAGTAACCTTTCTAACAATAGAAGGGTTGAGGTAACTGAATAACTTCCTTTGTTTGACTATTTATTGTAACTGTATGTTAGTATGCTAAGTAGTACATGAAATGATTTTAAACTGACCATGCTTTGTAGCATTGAGTGATTGTTGTGTGAAAAGACTTTTGGTTGAAATAAGCATGGAAAAGTGTGTTTTGTAATGAAAAGTATTATATGTAAAGGTTATGTGTAAGAAGGTGTTAAATGGTAAATGGGAACCTTAAATGGTTTAAGAAAGCATGATCATAGGGGTAGGAGTTTACTCGAGTGTAGGAGATAATAAAGACCATATGGTAAGATTTTCTTAGTACTCAGTAGGGTGCGGTGTTGGAAATAATTCTTCTTAGTGTCTTGAAAGGTGTAATGTTGGAGAAGATCTCCTTAGTACCTATTGAGGTAAGGTGTTAGAGATGAGAGACTCCTTAGTATCTTTGTATTAGGGAAAACCATAGTCCATATTGTGCGTTAGAACATCTTTAATTAGGTGATTCTACCACTGCAGGTGAGCTCAAGGCTAATGAGAGTGTACATTGATCTACGATGAGCCTATTGTTTCATATCGGGGTGATTTGAAGGTTCGACTGGTAGAAATAATGCTAGTATGTTATATGGTATGATGAAATATGTTGAGATAAAATTGAATCCTTTATGATTAAGGAAAAGTTGAGAAAGGAAATGAGATATGTGATATAAATGTTATTTTATGAGGCTTTAATGATATATTATGTTTACTTCCATATTATTGCATGTGATAATCAATAAGAGTGAGTTATTCTATTACTAAAATTTTTATCTCACCCCGTGATTATATGTTTATAGGACCAGGAAGTGATCAAGGCAAGGAAAGAGAGTCTGGACTGACTTGAGTATGAAGCCATGTACTTTGAGTTTGAGTTTGTATAATGAACTGATCTAAGATTTCATAAGTGTATGTGGGTTGTCATAGGATTGCATGCATGTATTGAATTGAGATTTTGTGAAATAAAGATTGATTATGTGTAAATGTGTTTGAAACAAAGGGGCTATGATTTATGTATATTATATTGAAATGATTTTGTGTTAGTGAATCTTAAGCCAAGGGATAAATTATGATAAAATGAGTAATTCGGGGGCTAAGATTGTATTATGAATATGATTGTATATCTTTAGGTTGAGAAATAGCCAAGTAGGCTAAGTTATGTCAAGAATTAGCAAAGTATTTGAAGTTAGTAAATTATGGAAATTGGCCATAGAGGGGTTAAATTTTGATATAAGTATGATTGTGATTAATTGAGGTCAATCAAGTGTATTAGATCCTTTTAGACTTGGTGTAAGGCCTAGTGTGGTCTAATGAGAGAAAGGGATTGATTTAAGTGCTTGGGTGCATAAAATTTTCAAAAAAGTAATTTTTTACAATTAGGTTTCCAAATTTTGATCAGACCAATAGATCAGGTCTAAACTTATCTCATTAGTTACTATACAAGCTAAGCTTCGTGTGGGCATTTGAATCACTTCGATCGGATGTTGTATGTGAGAATAGTGCACGCTGGAAGTTTATCATTTTTGCTATCAAAATGATAGCAGAAATTCGAATAGGCGTGCCTCGGATCATGGTGACACATGCCACGGTGCACGACACAGAAAGGGTGAGTGTGTGGCTTTGTCCCATATGCTACAATGCATAGACTATACATCATTATACACGAACCAAATGTCAGTTTTATTTTATGATATAACGCATGCCATTAGGATAGGAATGCTGGTGGATTATGTCTATTACGTATTAGAGGAATGCATGATCTACTTTCGCTGTGTATTTCTCTGATTGTATTATGAATTGATCGATTTTACAAAGTAAGTCTTTGGCTGAAGCTTTTAAAATGAAATTTGATTATTGTAATTGATGTGAGGTAGTGGTAATATTGAGTGGTTATAAGAGGAGGTTACATAATGAAATATGGCATGTTAGAGGGTGGGAGGTTACCCTTGTGAAGTTAGTGGAGATTAAGTTTATATGGCACTACTAGTACCTCGAGACACTAGGTGCAACTCATATTTATCCTTAGTGCCTAAAAAAAGGTACGGTGTTAGAGACTTTCTATCCTTAGTAACGAAAAGGGTGTAGTAGAGTTGGAGACTATGCTCCTCGGCATCTATAGATGTTGGAGTAATGACAGCCTAATTACTTGTAATAAGGGGAACCTGTAGTCCAGAAGTGGTTTAAGATGCCTTGACTGAATAGTCTTATTATGGATGTGAGCTTAAGGACCATACATGTGGTTTGGTTTCATGAAATTGCCTACCAATTTGATTGGAAGTATTAGAGGACCGAATGATTAGTGATCATATATTTAAATTGTGGTGATTGCATATGACGTGTTTATTATGCTTATTTCAAAGCTTATTTATAACTTGGCATATTAATCGGTAATGTAGATTATCTTAGTTACTAAGATTTTTATCTTATCCTGTGGTTATCATTTTACAGGTTCTACTACTAAGTCTAAGAAAGGAAAGAAATCGGGCAAGGACTAGCATACTTGCTAAATTACAATTGTAATGCCCAATTTTTTCTTGGGTTGTGTTTACATAAACTTAACTATATGAAAATTTTAGTTGCCAACTAGGAATGCATGCCATTTTAATTAGTTGCACTTATATTATACTATGCTATTTTGTATTTTAGCCCAATGTTATATATGATATGGATATATGGTGATTTTATGATGATGTGCTAAAATACTAATACAAGTACAAAGAATGTTGTATGTATGTGGTGATAATGTATATGGGATGTATTATGTGACGATAAAGGCCAAATGGTGTACATGGTATTGATTATGTATTTTTGCCATATTGGGTCAAATTGGAAGTAAGTGGCTAAATTTTGTGTTTGATATGTTTTTATGTGTTTAAATGCTCAATAATGTGTATTTTTGTCCATTAGACTTGGTTCAAGCCTCAAAAATAGATTAATAGTATAAGTTTTAAGTTTTGGATACTTGGATGCTTGAAAATCATTTTAAAAATTAATTTTTGCATCCGAGTGTCTAAAATTCTCATACGGTGTCAGATCATAATAAAACTTGTACCATTAGTTAGCTTATTGAATAAGCTTCACATGGACATTTAAATCACTTCAATCAAGATATATGCATCATGATAGCATTTTGCTATTATGATAGGGACATGTGCACTATAACGCATTGCACGCAAGCCACAGCACATGGCATAAAGGCTTAATTGGCCTCTTTGTACTACATGCCACAGCACATGGACCACAAGCCATGAAGCATGTACTAAAATACTCAAAAATTATATTTTTGGCCCTGTTTTCAAGTGTTTTGCTTTCCAAAACTTTTCCATGGTTCCAATATCTTTATAAATTATTAAATTTGAGCTAAAACTACCTATTTAAAAGGTTTTTATGTGATCCTAAATATTTTAAATTATTTCTGAGGATTATCAGCTTTACCTCTTCTATATTTTATTATGAATTAGGAGTAATCTATAACTCCTAATTATGATTATTTGTTGTGATTTTATGGTGAATTTTGGTAATGTGAAGGTGGACATTATAGTGGTAAACTGAGAATCTATGGAAGTTGTAATGTAATAAAGTAGAGGATGCAAGGAGAATATTTCTTCACAAATTTCTAGTAATAGATGTCCAAATTTATGATGTCATCCTTGGTTAGGATTAGCTTACTTTGCTAGGTTGTGTGTATTGGAATTTTCCCAATTATACAATGACCTTTAAGAGGGAAGGTAAGCAAATTTCATTAGCAGCACACAAATTCAGTACTTGGAAGTTTACCTAAAGCAAACAATTGGAAGGTACTGATGACGTCAATGCCCAATTTTATTTATTACATTTTGATATAGAAGGGGTTATTTATAATGTCCGCCTTTGCATTACCAGAACATAGTACACGAGTATAAAACCATTATGATAACCAGTATTAATTAATTTCTTATAAGGCTATCATAACATAAGGGTTTTAAAATAATTTTAAAAGATTAGGATCCTAAGAAATCTTTTTTGAGAGGACGTTTAAGCTCAAACTATAGTTTAAACAAACTAAACAAGGTAGCGAAAGCAAAAGAACAAGAATCATGTCATACCACAAGTTAAGATAGGGCAATTTAGACACCTTTCAAATTGCTCCATTCACCACAGTGCACGTGCAATTTGCCACAGAAAATGACATAAAGGGGGAAGCCCTTTACTATGAAGTGGGCCATGGTGTACATGTCTTACACCATGTTGTACCCTTGTTGTCATGATAACAAATAGCTATTATGATAGTACTCTAAAACTAACTTTCGGAGGCACCATTTTGCCATATGTGTTTGAGCAATTCAAAATGTCTACACAGCTCATTGAACCCTTTAACTATTGGCATCGGTTTCATACCCTTACACTTTACCATTCAAAAGTTGGATACCCAGGCACAATTTTGTCCATTATCCTCTTAAAACACACACAAAAGTATCCAAGCCCAATAACCTAATGCTAATAACCTTGAAACCACTTAAACTAACTCAAATAGAGTACACATAACTTGGTAGACCATTCATGCAATAATAATGACATTCCACACATATTAGCCATTTCATATAATTCAAGGGGTGACACAAAATTCACAAATATCAATCTCTTAGCCAATCAACCACATATATAACACAATAACATACACTTGCATTGATATATTGACCTTTAACAATAATCCCATCACAACTACATTATCTCCGGCCAAGATACTCACAACTACAGAATCTTATGCAAGTAAACTCAACAATTAACATATGATCCTAAATTGGCATATGTTTCATAAAATATTCATTACAATACCAAAAGGAAAGGGGAATGTCCGTACACAATCAGACTATTCAAATCCCAGCCAAGTTTTCTTTCCCCTACCCCTATCGGAGCCCTCTCTTGTAAATATAACTATAAGGAAAGATAAACATTTTAGTAACAAAATAACTCATAACTATCAATTAATATGGACAACTATAAACAAGTAAAGCATATATATGTAAAAGTACAATTACACATATCCAAACATAAGCATTTCCATATCCATATGTCACTTTCATGCTCAAGCATGATCATTCTACCTAGTCACCATATTACCCTGACTAAAACTAAAGGCTCTATTGGACTAAATATTCACACATGTTAGCTCAAGCATACTTTCTATGGTAAAATCGCCTTACCAAAGGCTTTTAGTCCCACTTTTAAACTATGTTTTCTCCTTATCACACGATCGAGATGTCATTATTCCAACATCACATCATACTTATGCTAAAGAGTGTAAATCTCCAACATTATGGGCATTAAGGAGAGGATTCTCCAACATCATATCTTTGCAAGCACTAAGGAGAATGTATACTATATGGACTTTCACTGCTCCTTTCTATGGGTAAACTCCCACCCTCTAATATGATTATGCTCACACTCTCATACAAATTGAATGCTTGTATCAAATTTATATATACATATATACTAATACAATTACTGTAGTTATCTGAATAAATATTTTTATTTGTAAATATTTTATTTTACTGGATAGGAGTTATACAATTCCTTGTACCTCTCCTTCCTTGATTTTTGCTATATTTTTCAACCTTTACTGTATACATTGAGTCATCCACCTTACAGAATTTAAAATAATTCTCCTACTCCCAGTTTCTTTATGGCATTAGAGTGAGAGGGTGAAATCGAGTCTTTATCACACACATCTAAGGCTAAAATGGAGAATCTTCAATCAAATGCTTACACACACAATGAGATGCTTGACCTTAAGGGACCTTCAAGAACCAATCTACGTCAAGGTGGCAGAGACCCCATAACTACTGCCCTTGAAGGATCAATGGTCTTATTTATGCCTGAAAAACTCTCTGAAGATAATTATAGGGAGTGAACCCACTTCATGAAACTGCCATTGAAGACTAGGGTTGTAACATCTAAAAACTTTTAATCTAGAAAAATTGACTAATTAAGGGATAAATTAGTTAAAAATAAGATTAATTAATTTAAATTATTTTTAGGTTGCTAACTGGATTTTTGGGTCATATTTGGCTCTAAATTGAGTTAGGATGGAAGTCAGATCAAGTCAAGTGGTATCAAGGGGAGAGAAAATTCAACATTTTGCTTGTTGTGTCGTGAGCTACGGCTTGCGTGGCACGTGTTGTGGCTTACGGCACAACAGGCAACTTAAAATTTTAAGAATCATTAGAAAATGACAGACTTTGGGCACTGCTAGGGCATCAATTTAGGAGGATTTTGAAGATAAATTGAGCTTTCAAACTCTTAAGTAAGTTTTTCTACCCTTCTCCTCTACCTTTTCATCTCATTTTTCCATGGGACTTGAAAGTGGGAAAATTTACTCTGAATGGATTAAGCCATGAGTCTATGTTTTAAAGATTTTTATTGACTTTAAAGGTTTGATTTAGGTTTATTAATCTTAGATATGTGGTAATATGAAGCTACCTTCTTGTTTGGTGAAATTTGGATCAAGCCCTAACTTGATCATGGGGTTTTTAAAGTTTGATAAGTTGAGATATTAAGTTTATATTGTGATAGAGTTAGAGGGAAGCTTGAAGGGATTGTGTGAAAAAATTGTAATCTTGACAAGCGCCTTTGTTGAAATATGAGCGAGAACTAGGAGAATTAAGAGGTTATTGGTAGCTAATAGTGCTTGTGTTAACTGAAAATTAACATATAGTACTTGTTGATGTAGATTGTGGTGTGGAAAGACTTACCTTAACACAAGAAGAGATTTAATACCATGGGTAACCCTTTTAGTAACAAAAGGTTTCAGATAACTAGATAATTTACATTATTTATTACCTTATATAAGTTATTCTCAAGTTGTTCTTATATGATTTGTTATGTATATATGTATGAATTTTGTAAAAGTTAACTATTTTAGAAAATGAGTAGAGTATTAATTTGTAAAATGTCAAGTTTCCAAGTAAGTAGTAATATTCATTATATTAGTTTAGAAAGTGATTTATACATGGTCAAGTGAAGATATGTAGTGAAATGTGGCATATTAAAGGGTGGGAGGTCACCTTAGTGGAGTTAGTGAAGATTAAGTTCATATGGCACTGTTGGCACCTCGGGATGCCAGGTGCAGCATTTACTCTCCTTAGTACCCAAAAATGGGTGTGGTATTGGAGACTACTCTCCTTAGTACCCAAAAGGGTATGGAGTTAGAGAATATGCTCTTTACCATCCATAGGATGCAGTGTTGGAATAATGACACCCCAATTACTTGTAATAGGGGGAACCAATGGTCCAGAAATAGTTTAAGACACCTTGGCCAAGTAGTTCTACCATGGATGGTGAGCTTGGGGACCTTACATGTGGTTTGGTTCTGTGAAATAGCCTACCGGTTCGATTAGGAGTATTAGAGGACCGGATGGTTAGGGATCATGCATGTAGCTTGTGGTGACTTTATATGGTGTGGTTATGTTACTATTTTAATTCTTTTGTTTTTACTTAGCATGTTAATCAATAATGTAGATTATCTTAGTTACTGAGATTTTTATCTCATCCCGTGGTTATCATTTTACAGGTTCTACCACTGAGACTAAGCAAGGGAAGGAATTAGGTAAGGATTAGCAGATTTACTACATCATGAATAGTAATGCTCGATTTTGGTTTGAGTGGTGTACATAAACTTATTATATGATATTATATGTTATGAACTAGGAATGCATATCATTTCATTGGTTGCATTTGTTTCATACTATGTTATTTTGTATTTTAGCCCAATATTATATATGATGTGAATATATGGTAATTTTTATGGTGATAGGCTAAAATACTAATACAAGTGCAAGGGATGTTTTATCTATATGGTGATAATGTATATGTAGTATATTATGTGGCAATAGAGGTCAAATAGTGCATGCAGTGTTGATTGTGTATTTTGGCCATATTGGGTGAAAGGGCCATTGAGTGGCCAAATTTTGTGTTTGATATTTTTTTGTGTGTTTAAATGCTTACTCAAGTCTATTTTGATCCATTGGACTTCGTTCAAGCCTCACAATGGGTTAATGGTATAAATTATGAGTTTTAGGTACTTGGATTGTTGAAAAATCACTTTAAAAACTGACTTTTGCATCTGAGTGTCTAAAATTCTTATACAGTGTCAGATCATAACAAAACTTGTACCATTAGTTACTTTATTGAATAAGCTTCGTGTGGGCGCTTGAGTCACTCCAATCAAACATCAAATGCAAAAATAGTGCGTATGTAAAGTTTGTCTAAAAAAGCTATCATGACAGCATTACTGTCATGGACACGTGTACCGCGGCGCACTGTATAGCAAGAAAACTTGCCTTTCTATGCCACATGCCATGGCGCATGGACCACGAGCTATAGTACATAGATCAAAATACTCAAAAATGACATTTTTGGCCCTGTTTTGAAGTGTTTTACTTCCCAAAACTTTCCATGCTTCCAATACGTTTATAAATCATTAATTTTGAGCTCAAACTAATCTTCTTATGGCTATAAGAAAGAAACCCAAGATATGCACTCCACATCCCATAAAATGTTTTGTTTCTTATCAAGCCCTCTCTTCAAGATATCATGGGTTGTTGCTCATCTTGACAGCATTAAAGTACCACATGCAATTGAAGAAGTAATGGCTGTACCCGAGTGGAGACAAGCTATAATGGAAGAGATAGAAGCTCTAAAGAAGAATGATGCTTGGGAAATAGTTGATTTCCCCAAGGAAAAGAGGCTATAGGATGCAATGGGTATTTATACCAAATATAATGTAGATAGAGGTCTTAACAAGTATAAAGTGAGACTAGTTGCAAAGGGATTCTCAAAGGTATATGGCATTGACTACATAGAAAATTTTGCACTAGTAGCAAAACTCAATACAATCAAGGTTATCATGTCTCTAGTAGCAAATCTAGATCAATCATTGCACCAATTAGGTATCAAAAATGCTTTTTTAAATGGTGAACTAAAGGAAGAGGTTTACATGATTGCCTCCTGGCTTTCTAAAATAATAATCGAATCAAATATGCAAACTAAGAAAATCCTTGTATGGATTGAAGCAATCCCCACGTGCTTGGTTTGAATGATTCATAAGAGTACTAAAAGGGAAGGATATACTCAAGGACAAAGTGACCATACCATGTTCTTCAAACATCAATATGGTAATACTACTATACTAATAGTTTATATGGATGATATTGTACTTATAAGAGATGAGTGAATGAGATTGCACAAGTAAACAAGTCTTTGGCCTAAGAATTAAAATAAATGATCTTGGGAAGATGAAATATTTCCTTAGAATGGAGGTGGCTAGGTCTAAGAAAGGGATCTATATCTCACAGAGAAAGTATATTTTGGATCTCCTAAAAGGGACAAGCATGCTTGGATGTAGACTAAGTGATAAACCCTTACGGGTTGACAAAATTAATGATGAAGAAGATCTTTGGCAAGGTGGTTGACATGGGTAGATACCAACATATGGTAGGAAAACTTATATACCTTTATCAAACTTATCCTAACTTTGCCTTCGCAGTTAGAATGGCTAGTCAACATTCACATGATCCTAAACAAAAATACTTGAATGAGGTTTATAGAATTCTCAGGTACTTAAAATGAACTCTTGGACGAGGTTTGTTATTTAAGAAAACTCATAAAAAAAGTAGAAATCTTCACTGATACAGACTGGATGAGTGATCAAGATAATAAGAAATCAACCTTCGGTTATTGCACATATATTTAGGGCAACTTGGTTACTTAGAGAAGTATAAAATAAAGTGTAGTTTACAAGAAGTAGCTTTAAATCAAAATTTAGATCAGTTGCTCTTGGAATTTGTGAAGGCATATGGCTCAAATGAATTCTAAAAGAATTAAAGAAAAATGTGAATCTTCCAATTACACTCTACTTTGATAATATGGCAGCCATCAATAACTCACTCAACCATACACAACATGACAGAACCAAGCATGTTAAGATAGAGAGGCATTTTATATGAGAAAAAATTGACATGGAATTATTCACTTGACCTATATACATATTAAGGAGAAAATTACAAATATCCTCACCAAAGGTCTAGCACGGGACAAATTTGAATATCTGGTTGGCAAGTTAGATATGATAAATATTTATAATCCAAGTTGAGAGGGAGTATAGATATCTAAATACATATTTTATTTTGTAAACATTTTATTTTATTAGATAGGATTATATGATTCCTTATATCTCTCCTTCCTTAATTTTAGGCCATATTTTTTGGCCTCTACTGTATATACTGAGTTATTCGACTCTTGTGGAATTTAAGATAATTCTCCTACTCCCAGTTTCTTCATACTTCCATAGTTTCATTATTACAAAAATCATTTTCCTAGTATAAATAATTTTTTCACAACATGCAACATTTTCAAGACACAAATATGCAAAGTTACCTATATATTCACAAACAATTAGGCAATTAATCAAATAGAGTGAATTATTTAGTTACTTTAAACTCTTTATCACAAAAAGGGTTACTATGGTCAAATAGTAGCTCTACAAGTGTCCACCCACATAACGACACCCGATCAATATTTAATCTATACGATTAATCACTAACCATCAATTATCATTCTAATTAAACCCCTTTATTACTCAATTTTGGATACCCGCTATACCAAAATCCTATTATAACACTATCAACACTCCTAACACACTCCATATATTTCATTTAGCACCGAAACACTTAAATAATATCACTACTTCACCCACATTGTTCCCAATAGTTTAAATTTCATTTAGGGTTCAACAAAACCCTAACCAAAAACTTCAAATCACTACAAAAACCTTAAACTTAGGTTTGGAAGTTTGATTCAACTACTTAAAAGCTTAACTAAGCCAATGGGTTCAATCTAAACCCAAGAAAAAATGAAGTCAAGCCTTAACCATACTCAAATTCACAAAACATTTGCAAAAAGGGAGGAGGGAGTGAAAAGGAACTTACACAAACGTGTAGCAAGCTCTAAATGCCTCAAATTTACTCCAAAAGTCGAACCTTACCAGAGCCACAAGCCTCCTCCGTGCCTCTCTTACATTTCCTCTTTTTTGTCTTCTGAAATCAAATGCATCTCACATCTAGTTTATTTTTGAAATATGTCATCACCGTGGCACAAGGTGCATGCACTGCGATAAAGGCCATCCAGTATTTGACCACCTACTTGAGCTCAGTTGACCCAAACACCATCCTAGCTTGTTCCTAAACTGTCCAGAGGCCCAAAAACTTTATTAATATCTCAAAAATACCATTAGTTCATAAATCACTTATTTTGACCAATTTATCCCCTTAAATACTAGAATTTTAGGTTTAAAGCTCAAGATCTTAAACTATCCATTGTCATACTAGTGCAGAAGTTGAAAGAGAAAAGGTGCCTATAGAAATTTAGATGGTTCTCAATGATTATAAAGATGTTTTTCACATTCCTCAGACCTATCTCCCTTTAGAGAGGGTCATAATTACACAATTGAGTTACTAGATGGAAAAAATCCCATAAATCTAAAACCTTTTCGTTACCATAAAAGGATATTATTGAAAATATTATTGATGAGATACTTGAGCCAAGAGTTATTCAATCTAGCTCATCTCCTTTTGCTGCATTTATTGTCTTAGTTAAGAAAAAGGAAGTTCATTGACAATGTGCATTGATTATAAGAAATTGGAAAATAAAACCATCAAAGTTTTCCATTCCTTTATGTGAAGAATTACTTGATAAATAACATGGGGCTCAATTCTTCTCCAAGCTTGACCTGCATGTAGGGTATCAACAAATCCAAGTGGAATGTTGTGACATTCTCAAGACAGCTTTTAAATTACACTTAGGGCATTTAAGTATGTGATGATGCCCTTTGGGCTATCAAATGCACTTGCCACTTTTCAATATGCCATGAACATCTTCAAGGAATATCTAAGAACATTTTTCCATTATCCTCTTTATTGATATTATCATTTACAACATGGATATGACTGACTACCAATTAATGCTAGAGATTTTGAGGAAGCACACTTTTTTGTCAAATAAACTAAATTTTCTTTTGTTGCAACACATGTTGAGTACCTAAGACACATTATTTCAATTGATGGGGTAGCCACAAACCCTAAGAAGGTTGAGGCTATTGCAAATTGGCCCATCCCTAACTCCTTCAAATAGCTATGTTCAGTTCCTTGGCCTTTGATAAGAGACCAATGCTGACTTATTCTAGGAGGAAAAACAAAAACTGAATTATAAGTTATTGTTTAATGTTTATTGTTATTTCATTTGAAATTTGAATTATTTGGTTAGATATTTTAGGAGAAGAATAAGGGATTGTAGTTAGTTAGTGTTATCTAGATACTTGAGTAATTTTAGGATATTTAATTCTGATGCAGATATTCCATTATAATAAGCCTCACAAATATGCTAGCTAGGTCAAAGGCTAGGCACATCATAAATATACTCAGTTTTACCCATCAGAGATTCTCCACACTTTAGGCTATTAAGGAGTTGTTGAGATTCTTGCTTGATAATTTCTTATTAGAATTTCTCTACTTTATCTATTTTCTTATCAATTAGACACTTACCAGCCTTGTCGAGTACTATCAATGCTTTATTTAGAATTTTAGGATACTAGCAAAACCTCTCAGTAACTTATGTCATTCCATATTTGGATGGACTCCTGGGGCACAAGCTATTTTTCATAGTTTAAAGGCTGCCTTCACAACCAGTTTTGGTTCTACTTGACTTCTCTCAGCAATTAATTTTTAAAATAGAAGCTTGTAGTCAAGGAATAGATGTTGTATTAATGCAAAAAGGGTACCTACTTTCTTATTACAATAAGCCATTATATTCAAGTCACACTAAATTCTACATATCACATAGAACTTCTTGCCATTATGAAAGCTGTCAAATATTGGCATCATTACTTAGATGGGAGGTACTTTATCATTCATGCTGAAAGCATTAATTGGAAACTCAAAACCTTCTTTCAATTGTTTTTGGTTGCCAAATTAATTGGACATAACTATGGAATACAGTACAAGAAAGGGCTAGCAATTGGGTTGTGGAAGCATTATCTCAAGTTCACGGGCCCCAAATATTGCAACTCATACTCTCCTCTATTTCTTCTAAAGTTTGGGACAATTTGATAGGTTATTGGCATGATGTTCCTAACCTTAGAAGGTGCAGGGAAAATTGATGTAACACACACTCATATACACTTGCACAAATCTAAACAGAGGGAAAGAGTAGATAAAGAGCAAAAACAAAGGGAGAAATGAAGAAGATGAAGGCAGAATAAAGAAGAAACATGAAAGGGAAGAGGCCAATAGAGAGAGAGAGAGACCTATCAAATATTAAGCCATAATATTCATTCATCCTAATCTCCATTACAAGTGCAAGGCTTAGTCTATTTAAACTAAGCTTTCCTACCAAATAAAAAACCTTAATAACTTATCTATATAAAGCTAAGTTTAAGATTTCCTTCTTACAAAAATAATACAAAAACAAAGCTTCATAACATGTTCATATAAAGCTAATGTTTAAATTTTCTTTCTCACAAAATATTAAAATAACATAAAATGAAAGAAACTTACAATCAAATAATAAAATAACGTAAAAGCTACTTCCTCTGAATATATCATTTCCTATATTTTTTTTATCAACCCAAACGACATGGTTGCTTACCATTATACTTAAATGTGTGTGTGTGTATATATTCTCCCAACTATAATTGATGACATTGTGATCATAAAGCTAATTAGCCTAGTAGAAGGTGAGCAACATCCATTCAGAGAACATTACAAAGAACCTCTTCTTTATAGGCCCTAGGTTGAAGAGGAATGCAGCATCGTTGAGTGATTTGTAAAGAAGTTTTGTTAACCCACATGACTGAAAAAGGTTTTGGGTGAGGTTCTGTCTTGAAACCAAGTCGAGCTACTCCTTGACTAGAAATCATGTTTCTAGAGCTCTCTTAATCAATCACCAACTTGCAAGATTTATCTGCATACTTCATAATTGTATGGTGATAGGAAATTAGTCTCTTATCCTTAAAATTACACTAAAGCTAACCCTAATACAATATAGGGCCAACCCTAGGTCATCTCCCAAGGAATAGTTTCAAGTCTAATTGAAAGTTATCTAGTGAAATAAATCAACCAAAGTTTGTAGGAATTTAGTTACCTAGCTAATTATCTAAACTAATTACCTAATGTGCAAGTAATTAAAATGCTAGTGAAAGTGAGTGAAATGAACTTCCCTTTTCACAATAATGGAACCCTAGAGATTAGTTGATTTTGGATTCATTATCTGCTCATGATTAGGCTAAGTTTAGCTTCCCTTTCCTCTTGACTAAAGCTGTCGTGACTTAAAAAAATTATCCAAAGCCAATTAACCTAATTAGCTAACCTCCCTAGGTCTTAGATTAAAGTCCCTAGTTCAATTAACCAATTGGTGAAGACATTAGCCAAGTGATTCACTCAAAATCCTCTCTCAACAGCCATGGTCAAACACATAAATTGAGCAACCACAAGATTATATCAAGCTACTCAACAACACAAGCATTAACACCACAAGATTATGTAATATTAACATAAGAAATTCACTAATTGAAAAACACAAGATTATGTGCCAAACAAAGAGTGGCAAAATTCAGTCATGGCTGTCCAAAGAAGAAATTGAATGAAACAATACTCTCTCTTTACATCAACATCAAATTCAAATTATAATTTACAAGCTAAGATGATTAAACCCTAGATTAAGGAATCTAGCCATCTAGTAAAAAGAGAAGAGGATAGGAAACAAAAGAACTTAGCCAATTTGAAGCTCAAGACTCATCCTCTATCTTCATGTCTCTAGGATTCCACAAAGAAACTTAGCCAATCTTCATCTTCAAGAACCCTAGTGATTGCTTGCGAAGGCCAAACTCCATAGCTCTTGAATGATAGAAATGAGCTTCAATCCTTGTGAAAATGGAAGGGATTGAACGAAAATGAAGAGAGGAGAAGAATGGTATGAGTTTTGTGGAGGTTTGGTGGCTAAAAATGGAGGTTAGGGTGCTGAAAAAAGAAGAACAAAAGAGAGAAAATGAAGAACACTATGAATAAGAGAGAGAGAACGTGGAAGATGAATGAGATGAGTGTTGGATCCCATTTGGGGTTTAAAATGGTGTGCTCCTTAGTGTTTCACATCAGCTGAAGCTTAATTAAAAAAAATTTAAAATGTAAATGGGAGCCTTGTCACACTTGTAAGGTGGCAACTTCCTATTAGTTTGTAGATGATTCCAATGTGTGCCTAATTTCTCATTTGTCATCCACATCATTTCAGCTAATTTAATCCCTCAAAAGAATCATAATTCACGTGCAAACCATCAGCCATTGACCTCAAGGAGTGTTGACCTCAATTGCCCAATTGATGTACAAGTCACATGCCACCCATGTCACATAAATCACATAATTCAATTAAATAGCATATGATATAATAAAATCTAATTCATGTCCAGAATTAAATTCATAATTAGAAGGAAGAATTTATCAAATTAACCAAGTTTCAGGCTGCACAAAATTATATAAAAAATTTCCATACAAAGGCAAACTAAAAACTAAGACAAACTAAGATATTTAAGAAAGTGTTGACTTTTTTATTTAATTACTCCCAAACTAAAATAAATTTTAAAAATATAATTTCACCACTCATTAACTGGACATAAAATGCACTTTTTTAATTTTTCTTGTACATTTTCTCAAAATTTTATTTTTTGGACCAAAATGCCCCTAGTCTGAACCTAGAAACTTAAGCAAAATTACAAATTCAATGCAATGTGTGCACTTGAAGGTGATAAATCATTAATAAAAGGGTCCTAATTGACAAATAAAAGTGGGTAACAAATGTGTTTTATCAATTTCCCCATACTTAGCTTTTGCACTCCGGGCAAAATCAAGTGAAAAAGGTCCCAAAAGAAACTATAAGACAAAGAAATAATAGAAAAACAATGTTCAAGGTCACTAAAATACTAGCTCATGAACTTTTACAAATTATCAATCAATGTGGCAATAATTAGGAAAGAATTATGCACATCATAAACAAACCCTTACCAAGAATCAATATCAAAGAGTAAGCCTTTCTAGGTTAAGTGTTTGTTCTCATCACTCAAAGTGTATAAGGTATTAAATTTCACTCAAAATTTCTTAGGATATACCCTACTATAAATTTGTAACCCTTCTACATCTCCATCACTAAATAGCACTTGCAATCAAGAATCAAATGGACTTTATTAGGTTGTAATATAGGTAATGAAAGGATGTCTAAGAAATGCATGTATATAAAAAAAAATAGGGTTAGCATCAAAATAATGCTAAATCAAGATATATCCCCTTAATATGCAAAGCATAACCTAACTCAATTGAGTGAACACCTTAACACAATGAGGATGGAAAGAAATGATAAGAAATAATAAAACAAATGGAATGGATGAGCTAGGCAACTTTTTAATTTTTTTTTCTTTCTCTTCTTGTTTTTGCTTCTTTTTCTAGCAACTTTATTTCTTTTCTTTTTTTTACTATATTTTTTTTCAAATCTATCTTTTTTTTGTTGCCCCTAACTCTTTGAAAACAATGGAAGTAATGGTGTAGCAATAAAGGATAAAGAGTAATGGATAGAAAAATAATAATAGGCATCTACTCATTTGATTTAGGACATGCAATGAATATTAAAAAGACATATAAAAGTGTAACATGCATTCCTTAGGGAAAAATAGGGTGAATATTTTTTTTTAAGAATCAAACCAAAGGCTCAAAGTGGCTACTAAAGGATAATAAATGATAATAGGTTGGCTATTTAGCTCTTGGCTATTTTTTTATGAATGCCATCTCTCATTTCCTATCAAACAAGTACGAGATATGTGGTCTTAATTAAGAAGTGAAACAAATTCTAAAAGGTAACATCACTAAGGAATTAATCACACATGAGTGTTTAGCCTCTTCCATGAAAGGGTAATATGTCACTCTAATCCATTAATTAAAGGTAAAAGAATGTTCACTTCACACCTATTCAATCCTAAAAATTACCATATCTCAAAAATCAAAATATCCATTTAAGAGCTACGTAATTAAGTAACCTTAAATAAAACAAAGCAAAGCAAAAAAAAAAATTTTTTGAATTTTTTTTTTGCAAAACCAAACAAACAAAACAAAATGTTTATTTCTCTATTCCCCCACACTTAAATCATGCATTATCCTCAATGTATGTATAGACTGGTGATAAAATAAGGCAAGATCAATAATGAATGCATAACAAAAGTGTGTTGCAAAAAAATTTTTTTTTCAAACTAAAACACAAAACAAAGAAGTCAAATAAAGCAAATAAACTCTAATTTTCCTACTAGGTTCATCTCCCCCACACTTGAACTATACCTATCATTAAATATATCAATTAAAGGAAAGTAAAAGCTCAAGGTTAGAGAGATACAACCTTATCATGGTGGTTCAAAAACATGTTGAGAGAAGTCCTCCTCCTTTTGAAGTGGTTCGGCCTCTTTGTAGAGCTTGCATAGGTGACCATTGATTTGCATGGTGGAACCCGTGGCTTTATTCAAGAGTTACAAAACCCCATAGGGAAACACCTTGGTCACTAGATATGGTCCCTCCCACTTAGACTTCAACTTGGCATGCATATGAATAAATCTTGTTTGGAACAAGAGGACTTGATCTCCTTCTTGGAACTTTTTCCTCAAGATTAGCTTGTCATGAAGGATCCTTGTTTTCTCCATATAGATCCTAGAAGACTCATAGGCATCCAACCTAAGCTCCTCAAGTTCTTGTATTTGAAGAAATCTCTCCTTAGCCGAAAGATGGAAATCCAAGTTGAGTTTCTTGATGGCCCAATAGGCTCTATGCTTTATCTTCACAGGGAGGTGACAAGCCTTTCCATATACCAATCGAAAAGGAGACATACCAATGGGAGTCTTATAAGCGGTCCGATAGGCCCACAAAGCATCCTCTAAGTGTAAAGACTAATCCTTCCTATTTGTGTTTACTACCTTGGTTAGGATCTTCTTGACTTCTCTATTTGATACTTTGGCTTGGCCATTAGTTTGGGGATGATACGGTGTAGAGATTTTATGATGCACCCCATATTTAGCTAAGAGAGCCTTCATCATCTTGTTGCAAAAGTGGGATCCTTGGTCACTTACCAAGGCCTTAGGAACTCCATACCTATAAAAAATATTAGATTTGAGAAACTTCAAAACAATCTTAGCATCACAAGTTCTAGTAGGAATGGCTTCAATCCACTTTGAAACATAATCAACACCAAATAATATGTACTCAAAACTAAAGGATGGTGGAAAGGGACCCATGAAGTCAATGCCCTAAACATTAAAAATCTCACAAAATAAAATGGGTTGTTGAGGCATTTCATGTCTCTTACCCCAACTACTAACCTTTTGACATTTTAAGCATGCTTTACAAAATTTATAAGAGTCTTTAAACAAGCTAGGCCAATACAATCCATAATCTAAAACCTTCCTAGCTGTCTTATTTGAGCTAAAGTAACCACCACATGTATGAGAGTGACAAAATTCAAGAACAGAAGGCACGTCAACATCATCAACACACCTCCTAATCACTTTATCACTACAAATCTTCCACATCAAAGGTGGTTCCCAAATGTAAAATCTAGAATCTCTTTTCAATTTTTCAATAGAAAAACATGAAGCACAAGGAGGCAAGACTCCACACTTAATATAGTTAGCAAAAGAGGCATACCATGGAGGCTTAGATGAAATGGCACACAATGCCTCATCAGGAAATGAATCACAAGGAATAGTAAGGTTAGAGTTTACCATAGTAGCTTTTAAATGAGGTAGTCTAGACAAATGATTCACTACTTGATTGGTAGAACCACTCCTATCCCTTATTCCACATCAAATTCTTGCATCAAGATCACCCATCGAATTAAGCAAGGCTTAGAATCTATCTTCTTAAACAAGTACCTTACAGCAGCATGGTCAGTGTAGACAACAACTTTAGAGTTAAGAAGATATGATCTAAACTTATCAAGTGCAAAAACAATAGCAAATAACTCTTTCTCAGTCGTGGTGTAATTAACCTTAGCTGAATCTAGGGTCCTAGATGCATAAGCAATCACATATGATAACTTGCCCTCTCTTTGACCAAGCATAGCTCCCATAGCAAAATTAGAAGCATCACATGACAACTCAAAAGGCAAAGACCAATTTAGGGCTCTAAGAATGGGAGGGGAAATGAGCATGCTTTTCAAAGTGTCAAAACTCCTTTTGCCAGCATCATCAAAAACAAAATCAGCATCTTTTTGTAAGAGTTTAGATATAGGCAAAGCAATTTCACTAAACCCTTTTATAAATCTTCAATAAAAGACTGCATGTCCCAAGAATGATCTTAAATCTTTTAAACAAATAGGATATGGCAAATAAGCAATCACATCTACTTTGGCCTTATCTACCTCTATGCCATTGGAAGAAATCAAATGGCCTAAAACAATGCCTTTATCTACCATGAAATGGCATTTCTCAAAGTTAAGCACAAGCTTCTTTTCAATGCACCTACCAAGCACTTTATCTAAAGAATGCAAGCATGAATCAAAGGACTCACCATACACAGTAAAATCATCCATAAAGACTACCATGTAATGTTCAATAAAATCACAAAATATGGACATCATGCATCTTTGAAAAGTACCAGGTGCATGATAAAGACCAAAAGGCATCCTCTTATAGGCAAATGTACCAAAGGGGCATGTAAAAGTAGTCTTATCTTGGTCACTAGGAGCTATAAGAATCTGAAAATACCCACTAAACCCATCTAGGAAGCAATAATGGGACTTGGAAGCCAATCTCTCAAGCATTTGATCAATAAAAGGCAAAGGAAAATGGTCCTTCCTAGTCACATTATTGAGCTTCCTATAGTCTATGCACACTCTCCAAGCATTTTGAACTCTAGTTGGAACAAGCTCTCGTTTCTCATTTTTTACCACAGTAATCCCCCCTTTCTTAGGTATAACTTGGGTTGGAGACACCCACTCACTATTAGCTATAAGATAGATGATCCCAGCACTAAGTAGCTTGACAACCTCTTTCTTTACCACATCTAAGATCAATGGGTTAAGTCTCCTTTGTGGTTGCCTAATGGACTTAGCATTATCCTCAAGAAAAATTTTATGTGTGCACACAATAGGGTCAATACCAGGAATGTCAGCCAAAGTCCAACCAATAGCATGTATGTTCTTTCTCAACACATCAAGCAATGCATTTTCTTCCTCGAGAGATAAAGAGTTAGAAATTATTACTGAAAGCTTCTCATTCTCAATGAGATATGCATACTTAAGATTGGATGGTAAAGGCTTTAACTCCAAGGTAGGTGTCTCTACACAAGAGGGAATGAGCTTCTTTAAGTCTAATTTGGTGGAATATTTCATGGTACTCTCTTGTCTTTTAGGCTTCTCACTTATTTTTGATTTATCCTCTTCTTTCTTTATAGCCTCCCCCTTTTCTTGCAACTTGTCCTCGAGTGCTTGGACTTGAGCCACGAGACTTCCTAGCCTTATATAGAATAGGACCATGGCCCCCTACCCTAGTTTAGGGTAACTTCATGGATCATTCAATATCTTAGGTCTGTTATGGTGGAGTCAAGTTCTACGCTCTAGATCTTCAGGACTTCTCCCAGGTCCGTCCTAGCAAAGTCAAGCTCTACGCTCTGGATCATCAAGACTTCTTAGACCTCTTCACAGTGGTGCCATATTTCTCCCTACCATAATCTAAGGTATATCTCATGGATGCGATGTATGTCAGTGCATGAGTCACTTCTTAAATTCATTTCAATCAATACTCGCACACCCGCGTGCATATACTTTCATAATGTTGCTACTCTATCAGTTCACAATATAATGCATGTAGTTATATCAAAATACTTGCAAATAGTTTCCCAAACAAACAAGTAAAAGAGTTACTCTAATTACCTTTAACCCTTACTACTAAGGGTTACCAATCATGCTAAGCTCCTAGGGGCACAAATTCTCACGAGCAACTTCCCAGGTGCTCAATCTATAGAACACAATGCTCCTTAGTTAATTCTCAACACATTTTATAGGCATTGATTCAACTAAACCAAATCCCTTAATGCATAAAACAGTTTAATTGAACCCTTTTCAATAAACTTATCTATTATTTATGGTCACTAGCTCTATAGGCTACTCAAACAACCATAACAACCTCCTAATACACTCAATCACTAAAATTTACCCTATTAACCTAACTTTTAAGTGATTTTGAGCCTAAATTCTTTAAGCTTAACCATTCAACTCTATACTAGTCATAAAACCTTAATTCTGTATTTGATATCCCGTTTTAAGTTTTTCTTTTAGATTACAATACCTTAAGAATCTCATGGTTTGATTTCTCAACTGATGAAATTTGATGAAAAAAAAGGTAGAATTAAAGCTTGTGATTACATGATACTTACCTAAAAAGTTATCAATCGAAGTAGGCTCCCGAGCTCTAGATTATACTTTCCCTAGTAGAGATGGCTTCCTCTTGCCCTCAGGATCCCTCTCCAACAATTTCCCTTCTGATTTCATGAGCTGATCATGTCAACTTTAAGTAATTCCTGGTCAGTGCACCACAGTGCATGGCACAGTGAGAAAATTCTTACTTGTGCTCACACGTTTTATCCTAAATTGCCTCTCTACCTTTTCATCCTATCAATGCAACATCCAAACCACAAAAAACTCCCTAATTACTAATTTACCCTTGATTAGAAACTTGTTCCTAGGATTGAAATTCAGGATATTACAGATCGCTCATTTATAAAGCTTGGCTCTCCTTTAATTATAGGTCTTTCTAGCAATCCTTTAATTACCTTTCCAATGTCATGCTTGCAAGCTAACTAAATTGCACCCATGATCTCTTCAAATTTATTGTTCATAAATTCCTTTACTTCATCAATCCACTAGACCACATATGCCCTTTGATTCCTTTTATATTCCTCAAGGTGATTCTAGGTGATGTGAAAATTATTGGCTATAGCGCATTTAAGGGCAGTGATTTCTTGGTCTAGTAAGGGTTGTTTATCATATAAATATCAAATACTTATGTAATGACAAAGGTAGTATTTTAAAGTATAAGGTTTTAGGGTGGTTCTAGTAATTTAACGAAAAAGGCTCCTAAGTTACCCTCATATAAAAATAAGTCCCTTTTTAATAATAGTAATCCTCAAGAAATTTGAAAATTCCTCAAAGATTATATGTTAAATAGGTAACTTGAGTGAAGCCTTCACAGTAATCTCTAAATGTTTATAATCTCATAAGGAAACTATTAGAAACTTTGACTAACCTAGGGTAATTTCTTTGTCTTAGTATAGGGCCAAATTGTGTGTGAGGTAAGTGTCTCTTAGGTTATATGAATAATGCTGTCAATAATTACAAATTTACAAGATAATTATCAATATAAGGAAAAAAAATATTAATATTTTTTAGAATATTAAACTAAGCCCACTTAAAATTTTAAATTGCGTGCTTATAAATAACTAAGCAAATAGATTTTAGACCTAGTTAAAAGGTAGAACAACCTTGATCTAATTAATAACCAAAGTTAGCTAAATGAAAGGGTGATACCTTACCAACAAACTTTAAAAGCCTCAACAGTTGCAATTTTTATCCTATATTAAGCTTTAAATGATGATTCAAGGCTCTTTGGTTGGTGTGTGTGTGGTGGCACAAGGATGTGTAAGGCCCACACACGAGAGCTATCTCCAACATGTGTGGTATATGGAGCCCAAGTGTAAAGAACTTCCCCAATATTAGTAGCAGTGAACAAAAGTGGGTCTCTAGTGTTTGGCCAGATTCTTCCTTTCAAGCATAATGATGGTGGCAGTTTTGGGATATAACATTAGCAAGTGTGGTTATAGGCTTTGGTAACATGATATTAAGGGTAGAATTAGAAAAACAGGCTATAGGCTAGTTTGAGCTAGCTCGCCAAAATAAACGGGCTAAAAAATCTAACCTAACCCATATACATGTGGGCTAGTAGACTAGAGGTCTAACCCACAAAAATAGTTTTTAAAATTTTAAAAAATAACTAGAGGAGTCTTCTATTATTACGAGTTGATTAAGGTCACCTTCTCATCTAGCCATTGAATTAAATTATTGTGCATGCTACTGTTAGAAGCAGTTTTTCTTGTTCTTTTTTTGCCAGAATACTACTATTAGAAGCTTGAAGCTTCTTATAAAATATAAAATGATAAACAAATTAATATAAATAATTAAGAATATCTTCTCAATCATGCTTGAAAACTTAGTTATTTCCAAAGCTAGTGTTTCTACCTTCCTTGATCATTTCTATTGCTTGAAAATCACAAAAAACTTGCTTAAAATCCTCTAAGATCCTTTATTTCACGTTGCCTACCCAAAAACCCCTACTTCTTGACATGGGATCACTAAACCACTACCACTATTGTGTTTATAAGGAAGAATCTGGTCAAAACCCAAAGTCTCGCCTACTTCCTCAATTACATGTGCCTTCACGCACTGATGAAGCATAATGCACATGATCTTCATATACCCCATATGCTAGTGAGACCTCCTGTATGTATGATTTTTTGTGTTTTTGGGTGCTTTCAAGGAGTTTTCTATAGTTTTAAGCAACTTTAGGGTCCCAAATCATCATTCAAAGCATTATTTGAGGTAAAAGTATAACTTTTAAGCTTTTTAAGCTTCATTGGTAAAGCCATTGATCCTTTAATTTACCTGACTTGTTTGGTTGTTAATAGGTTGTTCTACCTTTTATGCTTGATCTAAAATCTTTTATTTAGTCCTTTTTAAACTTGCAATTTAAATTTTTAAATTTTGTTTAGTTTAATATGTTTAAAAAAATATTTAATCAACAATTATTATTGTTAATTTGTAAGTCTTGATAGCATTATTCCTAATATAGGACACACTTACCTTACACAATTCAGCCCTATACCCAAGTCAAGAAATTATCCTAGGTTAGTTAAAGTTATAATGGTTTCCCTGTGAGGTTATAAACCTTCAGAGGTTACTATGAACACTTCACTCAAGTTGTTACCTTTTTAACATACATTCCTTAAGGAATTTTGAATTTCTAGAGGATTAGTTACATTAAAAAGGGACTTCACTTCACCTTTTTTAGGTGAGGGCAACTTGGGAACCTTTTTCTTAAGGTTTCTAGAGCCACCTAAAACCTGCACTTTAAAATACCACCTTTGCCATTGTAGTATGACCATTTGTGATTTATATGACAAGAAAACTGACTAGACTAAGAAATTATTACCCTTATATTCACCATGGCTAATAACTTTTAGATCACCCAAAATCACCTTGAGGAATTTTAGAGGGCTTAAAAGGCATATGTAGACCAATGAATTGATGAACTTAATGAACTCATAAATAGTAAATTTAAAGAGATCACGAGTGTAATTCAATTACAATACAAGCATGATACATGAAAGGTAACTGAAAAGGTTGTTAGAAAGACTAATATTCAAATGAGGGCCAAGTTTCAAGAATGAGAGATCCACTGTCCTTAGCCAACCTAAGGATACTCCCTTTAGGATTGATCATTCTTTTGGAACTATAGGTGAAAGACATGGTAGACCCTCTTCTTATAAGCTTATCAATCATTGATCTAAATATTTAGATGATACTTGGGATGGTCAAGACCATGAAGAAAATAATTTTGGACCACATCAACCAATCTATTAGAATAATAAAGAAAACTTTAAAAGGGTGCATACTGATGACCTCACCAAAAAGGTTTAGGTTGAGCACTTGAATTTGATGGAAGATTAAATGCTAGTGCTTTCTTAGATTGGTTAGCCAACATGGAAGATTATTTTGAATGGTATGACATGAGTGATACCCAACGAATTCGATTTGAATAATGAAGTTTGTGGGTTCTATAAGAAAATACTAGCAAAATGTTCAAAAGAACAATGAGCAATAGGGATATCTTTTGATTAAGGAAAGGGATGAAATGAAGGCAAAGTTGAAAGAGAAATATGTGCCAATTCATTACAAGAGTCAATTGTACAAGTACCTTAACTTGAAGGAAGTTTCTACTATTTTTAAGTATATATCTCATTTTGATGACCTAATGATTAGAAGTAATATAGATGAAGGACAATGGCACACAATTAGGTGTGTTGATGGACTCAAACCATATATACAAAAGGAGCTCAAGATAAACTTCCTTGAGTTTCTTGAGGAATTTTGCCTTAAGACCTTGGAAGTAGAGTCTCTGTTGCAATAATCTTTTGATAGGCATACTAACTTATAGAGCAATCAGTTTTGATAGATATGAAGTTTGAACCTGTGACCTTCTAGAGCACCTACATTTAGGCCTAACTAGTCCTTTATGCCTTGTCAAACAACTAGGTTCAAGAGTAATACATCTAAGCCTATCAAGGCTTCCCGCCCTAGTAACTCTCTTATTGAGTATTTCTGTTACCACTCAAAAGGTCACATTGCTTTAAAGTGCCCATAATAACTTTAATTATTGACTCACCTTTTGAGGATGAGAAGAATGATGCTAATGATAGCATAATTATAGAATCAGTTAACTATCCTTTAGTTATTGATAAGGACCTTATCATTGATGAACATGGGTGTAAGACATGTCAAGTTAGAGTTATGTGATGCATTTTGACAGTCCCTCTGCTTAGTGATTCATGGAAGTGAATTAGAATTTTCCACACCTTTATGAAATGTAAAGAAAATCTTGCAAGTGGGTGATTAATAGTAGGAACTCTAGAAATGTGATTTCTAATCAAGGAGTAGCCTAACTTGGTCTCAAGACAAAACCTTACTCAGAACCTTTTTGATTTGAATAGGTCAACAAAAGTTTTTACCAATCACTTAACAATGTCATATTCCTCTACAAGCAAGTGACTATAAAGAAATCGTCCTTTGTGATGTTCTCCTAATGGATGTTATTCAAATTCTACTAGGTCGACCATGGCTTTATGATTACAATGTCATTAATCATGGTCAGGAGAATACATATCATTTAAGTATAATGGCAAGACAATCCTACTACGTCTTACTAGGCCTAACACTAATGGTAGACATTTGAGTAAATCAAAAGGTATGAAGCCTAAAAGCAAAGTTTGCACCCTCTAACAGAGAAATAGTTTATGTAAGAAAGCAGAGACAATACACTTGTGCTTATTCTAATGTTTAAGATATCATAATAAATTGCTTTGGTTACAACTATGGAAATGCCCAAGTGCAACAGCTCTTAAATTTTAGAACATCACCGTGGATGTGCTTTCATTTGAGCTACCATAATGAGGGATATCCAACAAGCGATAGATTTTACTCTAGGTTTAAAATCACTAACCTACTAAATTACAAGATAAATCCAAAAGATAGAAAAGAGCTTAACTAACAAGTTAATGGATTATTGAAGAAAGGTTATATCCAACATAGTATGAATCCTTGTGCAGTGCCTATTCTTTTGACTCTAAAGAAAGATGACTCTTGGAGAATGTTTGTAGACAGCAGAGCCATCAATAAGATTACCATTAAGTATAGGTTTCCTATTCCTATACTTGATAACATGCTTGATTTGATATCTAGATCTAGTTGGTTTTTAAAGATTGACCTTTGGAGTGGCTATCATCATATCATAATTTAACTTGAAGATGAGTAGAAGATTTCTTTTAAAACACAACATGGGTTATTTAAATGGCTTGCCATGCTGTTTGGGTTGTTAAAATCCCCAAGTACATTCATGAGAGCGATAACTCACTTTCTTTGCTCATACTTGGGATAATTCCTGGTGGTATACTTTAATGACATACCAGTCTTTAACAAGTCCAAAAGGGAACACTTAGAACATCTTGAGTTAATTTTTCTCACCTTACATCAATATTAACTTGCTCAAGTGCTCATTTCTTCATAGTCAAGTTATCTTCCTGGGTTTTATAGTTTCTAAAAGTGGTTTAACAGCCAACCCTGAGAAAAGTTTGAGCCATTTGAGAATAGTCTGAGCCACAATCTCTACATGAAGTATGAAGTTTCTATGCCTTACTTCTTTTTATATACGCTTTATTAGAAACTTCATTACCATTATGGCTCATATCACTGACTGCTTAAAGCAAGATTAGTTCATGTGGATTTCTACAACATCCTTAGCTTTTTAAGATATTAAGAAGTAGCTTTCTAAAGCTCCAGTCCTATCTTTATCAGATTTTACAAAGTGTTTCAAAGTTGCTTGTGATGTATCTAGGATAGGAATCGATGGTATTCTAAGCCAAAAAGGTCACCCCGTGGCTTTCTTTAGTGAAAAGCTCAATAATGCAAAACAAAAATACTCTACTTATGACAAGGGGTTTTATGCCATTATGAGATCTCTTAAGCATTGGAAATACTATCTCCTTCCCTAACAGTTTGCTTTTTACACCAATCATCAAGTGCTTAGGTTTATCAACTCTAAGCAGCACTTAAATATTAAACATGCTAAATGGGTTAAGTATACTCAGGGATTCACTTTTATGGTCAAACATCATTCAAGAATAGAAAACAAAGTGGCTGACACTCTGAGCCTACTTAACTTGTTGCACACTATGAGCATTACTGTCGTTAGTTTTAAAAACCTAAAGGAAGACTACGATTTATATCTAGATTTTGCGATAAGATACCAAGAAGTTATCAATGATAACTATCATAATCATGTTGATTTCATCTTTAAAGATGGCCATCTCTTTCAAGAATGCAAACTGTGTATCTCACATACTTCTATGTAAGATTTTCTTATATGGGAATTACATACTAAAGGTTTAGCTGGTCATTTTGAGATTAATAAAACTATGGCATTAGTCGATAACAGGTTTTATTGGTCTTCCCTTAAGCATGATATGGCTTATATAATGTCTTAATGTCAAACCTGTCAAACTTTTAAAGCCAAAAGACAATATACCAGGTAGTACACTCCTTTTTCAATCCCTGAGGCATCTTAGAAAGACTTGAGTATGGACTTTGTCTTAGGATTGCATCAAATAGTTAGAGATTATGATTTTGTATTGATTGTTGTAGAAATTCTCTAAGGTGGCCCATTTTATTCCCTGTAGCAAGACTATAAACGCTTCTCATCTTGTAAAATTATTCTTTTAAGAGATTGTGCATCTGCATAAGTTACCTACTACTATTGTATTAGATAGGGATGTCAAGTTTGTTAGCTACTATTGAAAAGCCCTATGGAAACCTTTTGGTACCCAATTAAAGTTGTCTTCTGCTTTCCAGCCCTAAATAGATAGGGAAACTAAAGTTACTAACCAAAGCCTAGGTAATTGACTTAGATGATTATTTAGAGATAAGCCAAAGTATTAGAATTTGGTTCTACTCACTACCAAATTTGCCAATAATAATTTGGTGAATAGGTTCATAGGCATGAGTTTCTTCCAGATTGTTTAAGGTTTTAATCCTAAACAGCCTATTGACCTATGCCAATCCCGTTGACATTTTGCACTTTCAAATCTACAAAATCCTTTGGCCATCAACTTCATGGATTACATTCTAAAATTAGATGCAAATTAGTAACAAATAATAATCAATATAAATTATTTACTAATACCTATCGTCAGATTTAAAGCTTTAATATAAGTAACTATATTATAGCTTGAATTTGTTTAGAATGTTATCTTAAATATGCTTTTAAAAATTTTCATGCTCAAGCTTCTAGACCTTTTTACATAGCAAAGAAATTAAAACCTAATGTTTATCTTTTAGAATTACCTCCTAATATGACCATAAGTTTAGTTTCTGATGTGCAGGATCTTATTCCTTATTAAGAAACTTTTAAGCCTCCCCTTTTCCTTTTTGATGATTCTATAGGTACTTAACATTCGTAACTGCTAATTCTTCCACTGCTATCTATCTCACCATCAATGGAAGAAATTAAAACCATTATGGTTAACTAAATTGTCCTTACCTCTAAAAGGCCCTTCCATCATTACTTTGTTCGTTGGAAGGGTTGTTCAAATGAAGATGCCACTTGGGTCTCAAAAGTTGAGTGTAGACAACTTGATCCTACCCTATTGAAAGCCTATCAACTTTCTACCTCTCTAGATGAGTGTTCTTTGAAGCTAGGGGAATTGATAAAAAATATGGGAAGTATTGTTCTAGAAAAAAATAAATTTTCTTTATGTTATTTTAATATTTTGTAAGGGAAATTTGAAACCTAACTTTATATAGAAGAGGTTTCATACCCATAATTCTCCCACAGAGATCCTCAAACGAGTCATTAAGGCTAAGTAGAAATTCATAGCACCTCTCATGTTCAACAACCTTTTTATAATAGAGTTCATTAGTGTGACAAGACTACTAATGTACCTCATATAGATCTATATGTTGCCAAAGTTGCAGAAGATTAGTGTAGTATAAGGTAATAGACTTCTCCCCTTATGTGAGGGCTCAAAGCATGCATTTTGATTGATAAATGGCTGCTGTATTTTCTTTAATGGAGTACAACTATCGAGCTAACTATTAAATTTCTTGTGAAGAATTAGCAAGCAAGTAATCGTTGCTACCTATGCTTTGAGAAGACCTATTGTGATATCTAACTTGCTCAATAAAGGTTTTGGGGGACTCCCCATTAGCAGCGAGTACCCTAGGGCCACTACTCAATACTGCTTTGTACACCATAAGTACTGTAGCTCTAATACCATGTGAATCTGTGACCAAAGTTCTATGTATTTCTCAGAATAGGTTGCAATTCATATAAGAGAAAAGAGATATGATATGCCCGAATCATATCTCCTCAAGATATAAGGAAAAAGGAATAAAATCTAACAAAATAAAATATAATAATAAACTAACTTATTCTAATCCCTAATAATCTACTAACTACTAGAACTTAAATCTAGGGTTAGGATTAGTAGACTAATAGGCCAAAGCCATTGGGCTAGTCAACCTACTTTCAACAATCTCATTGCTCTTTCCTTCCTCACGATTTAAGAGTTTTTTCTATCATACTATGAGGCTTAGATAACTTTTCTTTTTCTTTTTTTATTAATAACTAGTCCAGTATGTATAAAACATTTCATATCCAGATAGCTTAGTGTAACATTCCAAATTTCTAATCCTGTGTTAATGATTGATTAGGGATGAATTAGAGATTTAATGTAGGAATTAGAGTAATGAAATGATCTATTAACTCATTGGGATGTTATATGAACAGATATGTGTAAAAGATTGGGATCCTGAAGCAGAGTGTGTGAGCATAGTGATGATTTTCCTTACTGTGCCACTCGTAGTGGCGGGTGGCAAATGTGCCTCAGTGCATGGAGCAGAAATAAAATTAATAAGGACATGTTGTGCTTGAAAAACAAAAGGGAGAAATGTGGGAGGAGAGGTCTGGTATGGAGAAGAGCCAAGGCTGTGTTAGGGCAAGTTTGCTAAATTAGGAGTAAGGATGGTGTTTCTAACTTGTTACTTATTGGGTAAGTCATGTACTACCTTAACCTTCGAATCTACCCTATTTTCTCTTAGTTTTAATCAATGAGGAAGTGAATTCAGGAGTTTTAAGGAGTTGATTTCTTAGCTGATAGTAATAAAAAGGTTCTTTATAGTTAAACTTGTGCTTTGTAACTAGTTTAAGTTGAAATGATAAAGTTTTGAAGCTTTAGGCAAGAATTGCCCTAATCTAGAGAGAGAGTAGTAAGAGAAAAATTGCTAGAAAATGTTACAGCTTGAATGAGGGGTGATCAATGGTAATGTGCATAATCGAGTGTGAAATGTGGATTAGATAGCAATTAAGTGTTTAATTATGATAATTGGCACTTTTAGTCAATAAAGGAATTGACTTTGAATGCCACATTTATGTAGATTCTAGTGTGTGATGCATGAATTACAAGAAAGGAGCTTAAATAGGGTTAACGTTACACAGGTAACCCTTTCTCACAAACAAAAGGGTTAAGGTAATCATATAGTTTATTATGTTTATATTAACTATTATAACTGTGTAAAAATGAATGTCAAATGTCCAATTGTGAATTTATGAGTTTTCAACATGAACTCTACATTGTGAAATGAATTTGAAAAGTTATTGATTTCAAGGGATATATATATGTTGTGGAAAGGTACAGAAGTAGTAAAAGTTGAGAAAGAGCATGATCATAGGGGATGGGAGTTTACCCAACATATGTGAGGTTGTGTGTGTGTGTGGATATTTATGAGTGAAAAATCCATATGGTCTGTTACCATGGGTAATTTAGTACAGCATATTATGAGACTATTTCCATGAGACATCCGGGCAGTCTGGTAACTCCTTAGTGCTCGTTAGGGTGCGGTTAGGAGTCAACGACACCTCTATCCAAGTGTGTGAAGAAGGAAACCATAGTCTATAGGTGGGTTAGATTACCTTTGGCCGGGTGTTTCTACCACCAAAAGTGAGCTTGGGTCAAATAATGGTTGATCCAGAAGAGCCTATGGTTTCATGTCGGGGAGCTTTAGAGGATTGGTAGATAGTTGATCATGCTGTGGTGTAAAAGTGTTTAAAATGTGATTTATATGTGGAAAAGATAATTTAGTATTCATATGTTATATATATTTATGCTATGTAATGTTTTCAGTTACTTTAGCATGATTATTTGTGGTAATAGACATTTAACAAGCTATATTTGGTTATTGAGATTTTATCTCACCCGTGGTTATTTACATTTTTCAAGTTCTGGTACTAGTAGGTCAAAGGAAAGGATATAGGCTAAGTTGACATCTCTTGCTTAAATCTTTATAAGATAAGGTGTAATGATTTGTGAATTATGAGCCAAATTATGTATAAGTTGTCATAGGATTTGTACATATGCATTAGTTATGATTCTAGTATGTGTTTATGATTTTGAACTTCCTAGCCTTGTATGTGTGTGAATGAGGAAATGACTTGAAAGGCTAGTGGATGGATGTAACTATATGTGTATATGACTTGGGTAAAGATTAAATGGAGTGATTTGGCCATATATGAGACTAGAAAAGTGAAAATGGGGTTTTGGCCCAAAGTATGACATAGGCAGATTATAGGCCAAATTTGGGTATGTATGTTATATTATGCATGTGTATGGTCAATTAAGTGTATTTTGTCCATTTAGACTTAGTCAAGGCCCAAAAAGTGACTAATGACAATTGGTTTCGAATTGAAACACTTAAGTGGCAAAACTTTAACAGAAAATGGTCAAAGTTCACTTTTGTGTCCAATCGGACTTCGTATGTGGAAATGGCGTGCATCTAAATTTTATATCAGAAACTGCCATTTGACAGCAAATTCAGGTATGTGCATCGTGGCGCATGTAGTTGCCTACTGTGACGCACGACACACAGTAGGCAATTATGGTCTCTGTGCCACATGCTGTGGTGCATGTGGCAAAAGTCACAGTACACAATGCAAATTTTCACTTTATTTTTAAGTATGCACATGTTTTTTTTTTTACTTTTGATGCACTAATTCTTTATGCTTTCGCTACGTATGTAATTGTGTAAGGAGTTGAATAACCTAAATAAGTATAAAAATGTTTCCTAGAAATCTTTTATTAGGATCCCAATGTTTTCAACCATTTTAACTCAAAGATTAGAAGTAATTAGTGATTTTGTAATGGAGCATATGGTAATGTCAATGAGGGCATTACACTTAGCATGTAGCTTCCATTTGGGAAAGATAAAATGTAAATATAAAATGACATTGCAGTGCATCTTGTATTTGTTTATCAAACTGTAAGATAAGGAGGCACAGTAGAAAATTAAAATTTTAAATTCCCTATCCTAATGTGGATTGAATGAAATTGTTTAAGTCAAGGTAGGAAGAAGAGTTACCTTGTTTATGCTTCACATGTATTCTCTTCAAGAGTTTGGATCTCAAGAGCTAACAACGTAGATTTACTCCCTCTACCAGTATCCACATGAAAAATTCTCTAACTCAAATAACGTGCTAGTACTCCCAACGTCCGTTCATCTTTGAACGTTAGTTTCTTTTTCTCTAGGGGGTTTTATGGCTCTCAAAATGTTTGGCCATCAAAACTTTTCTAACTCTCTTAAAAAATAGAGCACGTCCCTTTTCTATCTTATTTATAGACTTGGGTTGTTTTCTTTTCTTCAATGAGCTAACAAAAATATTAGATTAAATTTATCTCATAAATAAAATTTATAATATCATATCTAATTTAAATTTATCTTAAAAATTCAAACTATAAAACTGATATGATATTCTCTCATATCATGTTAGTTATTAAATTTAATCTATCATATAAATTAAATTTAAAACAAAACAGCACAACATATCACATATACATATTATATATATACACACACACACAAATATATATATATACACATATATTTTGAAAAAAAAATATATACATATATTATATTACATATATTTAATTTTATATATAATATACATATACATATATACAGATATATATACACACTTGAATAAATATATTTCAAATATATATAATTATTTTGAATTTTATATTTCATATATATATATATAATATTTATCAAATAAATGTTTAAATGTGTGTGTGTATATACATAATTCATTTGCCCTATATTATCTTCATTGAATCTAGATATATTCTAAATTCATTAAACTTGGACATTATAGCTTGAGTTGGATTGCTCCTGTGTGTGACCCTATAGGCCTATATGAAGTTGGCAGTAGACTAATTACACTATTAGCCCACAAGTAATAAGTGACCTCTAACAAGACATTGCAATAACCCAATTCATATAGAAATTGATGATCTAATGTAACCTATCATATAACCGTATCACATTCTTTTTATCACGTGATATTTTGGTCAAGTATGAGACATGAATTGTTATTCGCCTTTAGTTAACCATTACTTTCTCAATCTCTGAATGTACTAATTGTAGCAATGGAAAAACCCTTTCCATTGTAGTATGGTCATACATTTTCTTAGTCTTACTCATCGAGTGGCCCAATAATATCTCTCACTTAATGTGAGGGACAAATTTCATCTTAACCACTCATATTCCTCTGCATGAATATCACTAAACTCAATTACAGCCTTTATAATCACTTGGTCAAAGGTGACTTTTAACTAGGTCAAAGTTTAGTGGTTATCATATAGAAATCCATGATGATCTGAGGTCAAAGGGCTTAGTGATATGGTTACATATGAGATAAGTTTATGACTCGTATCATGTATCTTTCTCATAACGGGTCAGTCTAGTACCTTATACTCTTTCAAGTGCCTATGACTTTGATTTATATCTCTATAGTTAATTAAAGTCATACTAGTCTTGTTTCATCTATAATCTCTCATAGATGACCAACCAGGGACATTTAGGATAATCACTATAATTTGTTCAATGATACATTTATCATAGTGAATAGCGAACATGCAATTGATATGATAACAAAAGAAAAATTCATTAAAGAATAATGTGCATAGTACTATGATTAGCCTTAGGGCATAATTTCTAACACAAACAATTTCATTTGCAACCCTACCTCAGTGTTGCATATTTTTGCAAACAAATTCTTGGCATGCTTTTTGTCATGTTCAATACATTATCTTAACCATGCTATCTTTTTTTTTTCAAAAATAAGTTCGCCTGTAAATTGCCTAAGATTTCACTTGAAAGACAAATTTAACCAAAAGTACCAATATTTGCATTTTATTTTCTAATTTAAATTGTCATTGTCATTTATTCTTTTACAACTAACATATTGATGTTAAGAAATATTAGAGAAAAATTGATGTAGCATCTTAAAATTTTAAGACTCTGATTTATTTTAAAATAAAATATTTATAATTAAATTAAAATTAAAAATAATTTGATAGAAGTCCAGAGTTCAAATTTTACTAAGTAAAAGTTTAGTTTTATTTATTTTTAACTATGGGAAAAATTACCAAAATTAACCCGGGCTTTTGTGCTATAATAAAGAAATGTTAGGTGCTTCCTTGTAATTTTTCCCAAAGTGTTTGGATCAATTTTTTTAAAGGGAAAAACACATAGAAACCAAAAACAAAAGAGCAAGAAATGGAACAAAGAGCACGAAAGAGAGTGAGAGAGTGTATGGAGAAGAGAAAAGGAAGAGAGGGAGCTAAGGCTTGGATCCGAGAGGCTTTGTAGTCGTTGCGAGCTCGGTTACATGATAGGTAAACTTCATATGTCAATCTTCTTATTTTTCTCTTGATTTTCTTTAGCTTTTGGAACAGGAAAATTCTTGATTTGATCCCATATGAATTGTTCTTATAAAATTTGATTTCCTTAGGTCCTATGGAGGTTGTTTTGAGTTTCTATATAGTACTCTAATATTTTAAGTGGGCAATTGGATGAAAAAGAGAGTTTTAGGGCAAAAATAAAACCCTAAGAGATTGGATTTCACTTTCAATGGTTTAAGCCTATTGATTTAGTTATAATTGTGCTATTTGAATCCAATAAGATTTAAAATAAGCTTTGGTTTTCATTATAAGAGCTAATGGTGAAAGTTGGTAATGATAAGTGAAGGTTTTTAGTTGATTACAAATTGTATGATTTGAAAATTGGCATCATGGTGCCTAATAAATGATTTTGGTGGTTAAGTGGTAATATGATATTAGTTGGTTTAATACATGGACCATTGAATAGATTATGGCCCATTGACCCAAGTTGTGTGGTATGAGTTATAATCTTCTTTTATGCTATTTGCCATGAAAAGTAATGTGGATCACTTATGTGTTATAGGGAATTGTTGGTAGAACTTATTGAGAAGTTAAGAAACGAGCCAAGTCTTATTTTGTATAAAGAGAAACCCTTTTGGTGCTAAAGGATTGAGGTAATAGGGAAAAATTTATATTTCTTATTGCTTTGTTTAGCTATTTTTGAATAAATATTACTAGCTATCATGCATTACATGTTTTAAAAGATTAAATGTTCTTTATAAGGGCTTATGGGATACTTTGATAATAGTGCAACTATGTTTTCTATTTGTTTAGCAACAATGTTTTTATGGAAATGAGATTGTTTGCATGTATTGTAATCATAAAGAATAGAAGTTGCACTTAAGGAAGTGTAACTAGGTTAGATACCTTATATAAGCTAAGGAACCATTTAAGGAAAAAATAAAATGCTATATTGTCTTAGAATGTTGAAGTGGTCAATACTCAAGAAAGGTAAACAATAATAAAAGGCATGATCTCGGTAGGAGTTTACCAATGAAGATGTGGACTTGTGATATTCTATGGCACACTGCCAGCACTCCGTGTTGCCTTACATATTATGGGCTCAGTACACTAAAGTGGTTAATGTATTGAGTATTCAACACCTCTCAATGGGAAAGGGAATTCGACATATAAAATATGAGGTTGAGTGCCTAGGCCAAGGTAGCCCTCACATGGAGAGTAAGTTGGGTTGACTCTGGGAGGGAGTTAGCTTTAACTGCTCAGGATTCATGTCGAAAGGGCAAAGGTGATTTGGTGGATTAGATCATGCTTTAGATTATATTTCATGCCTGTAGAGTACAAGTGAATATAAGGTCTACTTACGAGTTAAAGAGTACAAGGGGACATTCTATTGGTTAAAGGCCATACCAGCCTATGTCATGCATCCATGTATTTTAAATGGCTAAATTATATACTATGTTGAATCTATTATTCATTTATTCAATTATGACTTACTTTGTAATAATCAATGTATATTTCTCTGTTACTAAGACTGTGGTTGTCTCACCCTTTTCTTTAAAATATTTACAGATCTAAATAAAGGATCCAGTGGTAGACGGCAAAAAGAGCCAAGCTAGAGGTTTACCTGTGATTTGTAAAGAACAACATCCCCTTTTCTTTTGAGCAAGTATATTGTAATGTAGTTAGGATTAGGGTATCAGTAGGATGTGACTATACATATATATGAATATGTGTGGATTGTGTACTTGTGTATGAATTTTTACTGCTTGTAGACTTGTTGTAACCTCCTCTTATATATCTACTCAATATAAGAGAAGATTACGGTGTTACCATTATCTCACATAAATTATAATAACCAAATTTCATTCAAAAGCTTTGGCTAAAGACTTATTTTATAAAATCAATCAATTCACAATACCATCAGAGAAATACATAGTGGAAGTAGATCATATACTCCTCTAATACGTAATGGACACAACCCACAAGCATTCTTATCCTAATGGCATGCATTTCATCATAAAAAAAACGAAAATTTAGTTCGTATAGTCTATGCATCGTGGCATGTGACATAGAGCCACACGCTTACCCTTTCTATGCCATGTGCCATGGCATATGTCACCATGTGCTGTTATATGCTTGTTCGAATTTCTGCTATCACTGTGACAGCAAAAATGATGAATTTCCAGCTGCACCGTTTTCACATATGACATCCGATTAGAGTGATTCAAGTACCTACACGAAGCTTAGCTCATATACTAACTAATGAAATAGATATGGATATGATCTAATGGTCTAATCAAAATTTAGACACCTGGTAGTAAAAAGTCACTTTATCTGAAAATTTTACACACCCAAGCGCTCAAATTGATCCCTTTCTCTCATTAAACCACACTAGGCCTTGAATCAAGTCTAAAAAGATCTAATACACCTGATTGACCATAATTAATCAAAATCATACTCATATATCAAAATTTGACCCTTCTATGGCCAATTTCCACAATTCACTAACTTTATACACTTTGCTATTTTTTTGGCATAACTTAGCCCACTTGGCTATTTTTCAACACATTCAAATATATTTATATTCACAATATAATCTTAGCCCTCAAATTATTCATTTCATTATAATTTGTCTTTTAGCTTAAGATTCACTAACACAAACAACTATTTCAACACAAATGTACTCAATCATATCTTAGCCCCCAAATTACTCATTTCAATTCATGCATATACCCCTATGGCAACTCATATACACTTATATATATAATCTTAGTTTAGTTCATTTCACAAACTCAGAGTGCAAAGCTTCACACTCAAGCCAGTCCAGACTCTCATCCTTTATGCTGATTACTTCCTAATCCTATAAACATGTAACCATGAGGGTGAGATATCTCAGTAACAGAATAACTCACTCCTATTAACTATCACATGCAATAATATGGAAGTAAACATAATATATCATTAAAACTTCATAAAGTAGCATTTATATCACATATCTCATTTTATTTCTTAACTTTTCCTCAATCACAAAGGATTCTATGTTATCTCAACATATTTCATCATATCACATAACATGCTAGCATGATCTTTACCAATCGAACCTTTAAATCACCCCGACACAAAACTATAGGCTCATCTTAGACCAATCTACACTCTCATTAGTCTTAAGCTCATTGTAGTGGTAGAATCACCTGGCTAAAGATGTTTTAACACACAATACAGACTATAATTTCCCCCCATACACACGATGAGGTGTCGTTGATTCCAACACTGTATCACAAAGATACTAAGGAGACTATCATCTCTGACATCGTACCTCAATAAGCACTGAGGAGATCTTCTCCAACACTGCACCTTTCAAGGCATTAAGAAGAATTGTTTCCAACACTATACCCTAACAAGTACTAAGAAAACCTTACTATATGGTCTTTACCATCTCCTATACTCGGGTAAACTTCCACCTGTATGATCATGCTTTTCCAAATCATTTAAGGTTCCCATTTATCATTTCACATTTTCTTACACATAATATATACAATTAATACTTTACATTACAAAACACACATTTCTATGCTTATTTCAACTAAAAGCCATTTCACACAACAATCATTTAATGTTATAAATCATGCACAATTTAAAATTATTTCATGCACCACATAGCATACTAACATATAGTTACAATAAATGATCAAATAAATGAAGTTATTTAGTTATCTCAACCCTTTTATCACTAAAAAGGTTACTCGTGAATTTCAACTATTACACAAGCTTATCTCAGGCTTTCTTTCTCTACTCACGCGTCCAATATGCCAATCTAAACACATTTAGAACATTTAAGTCATTTGGTCCATTTTGACCAAAACTTATTTTTACTACTTGGGGCTATATTTATCCATAAATTTGATTCCATTTATCCATTCTAAGTTCATAACTACCTAATTACTACTTTACATCACCTCAACCGGTCTTATTTCATTTAAATTAGATTTTTGCCTTAACTTTCTCTCTCTAAGGGCTAAATTTGAGCTTATGGGTTCAAAGCTCTACCATTCAACTTTAAACTAATCACAAAGCTCTAATTTAACTCTTAAGAATTATTTTATTACCATTAGGCAAGAACCAAACCCCTCAAATTCCACTGGTTCAATTTCTCTATAACTCATTTTTAGAGAAATTTGTGTAGAATGGAAAGTAAGAGTTATACGTAGCTTACCTAACAAGTTACCGATCCGAATCATCTTTTATCGCCTTAAAATAGCTTGACTTCACTGCTCAACCCTTTACCTCTCCTCTCTCGTGTGTTTCTCAGATTTTTTACTTCTAAAAATCACCCAATTTCATGACTTAAAAAGTGATTTTTTGGTCCATGTGCCGCGGCACATGCAGCACAAGCTAAAGCATGTGGCATAGTGAGATTTATTCTCACCACGCGTACTTAATTCAACTCGAAATGCACTCCTCTTGCCTGTATTTGCTCACACAATATATAAACAAGTCAAATTACCAATTAATCATCTGAATCTTTAATCCCGCACTAACCTCCACTTTACTCTCGATTAATCTCTAAACTTAGGATTAAGAAATTCAAGATGTTACACTTGTGTTTAGGAAATTTAGTTATGGTGTGTGGTTATGATGGATTCATTTGATAGACTAAGTTTTCACTACAAGAAAATTTTTATTTTATTGTATATATATGAATATGTGTGATTTTACACGCAATTACAAAGTGGTTACATTGTGAATTGTATGCTAAAGGCAAATATACACCTGGAGAGAAAGTGTGGGTGTGTGGGCCCCATGGGGATCTCTAAGCCAAGTAAAAATGTTTAGCATGTGCATTTATATAAATACATGGTGTTTGGATTGATTTTTGACCACTCTTGTATGATTTGTGCATTTTGGGGGTTTATGGTCCATTTTGAGAAATGGGACCTGGGTGGTCAAATTTTGATCTATGGAAGTTTTCCATCATTTGTATTTTCTATTAGGTACTCTTAGTCCTATTTAATGTATCCAACATATTTTCACAAGTTTGTGACCTTTAGGATAAAATTTAGACAATATTGAAAATGGTTTTTACCAAAAAATTACACTTTTGTATCCGGGTGTTCAAATCTCAATCTGACTGCTGGATTTCTCTAAAATTTGGTTTACAAGTAAAAAATTTTATAAGCTTCTTGTGGGCTTTAAAATCATGTCAATTGGACACTAGATACTCCAAAATTTGGTCTAGAGATGAAATTGCTGTCATAATAGCAGTAGTGTTGATGTTAGGATACACAAATTTTAATCCGTCCATTGAATCTTTTTAAAATTTGGTACACTAGTAGTACTCTTTGAAGTTGATAATTAGACTCTAGAATTACTTTGATCAGAGGTTGAATGATGAAACTGTGCACTTTAAAATTTGGTCTGGAAGTGCTGTCATGACAGCTTAACGTGTTCAAATTTTAATCCAACCGTTGAATCTTTTTAAAATTTGGAACACTATTAATACACATTAGAATTGACATGTGAGATTTGAAATCAATTTGATTAGAGGCCAGATAGTGAATTGATGCCTCTTAGAAGTTTTCTTGAGAGGGCTGTCATGACAGCAATTAAATGCCCCTATTTGCCTAGTTTGCTTCTATGTGCTTACACTGTAATTCTTCATACTTTTATAAAAAAATTAATTTAAATAGTATGTTTCCTAAGTTGGTTTTAAGATCAACTCCTTAACCACACTTAGTTTATTTAATTTGAGTGATTTTTTGATAATACTCAGGGCAAGTGTTACAACAGAACTATCCAGTATTGCACCACTCAGGAGCAATTCTAAGTACCCAGTTATTTAAGCTTTCATATTTGAGAGAGGCATCAATGTAACCAAAGTAAACCTCGACTTTTCAATTTACAAATTTAGAGCATCAAATATCAAAGAAATTTTCCTTAACCCTACATTATCTGTAATAATCTCAGAGCCTAAAACTTAAGCCCAAAAGAAATTATAACTAAAAAAAATATATTAGGAAAGAGAATTGGGTACCTTTTTAAAGCATGGAGACCACTCCTTCCTCAGTAACCCATATACCACTGGCTTCTCATCATCAACCCTTGATTTTTATCATCAAGAATCCTCAAAGCAATTTTCAAGTCTCTCAACCCCTTTACAGCAAATTTTAGCCTTCCATTCGTCAATCCATCTGTCACACCCTTCAAACTATTGTTCACTTTCACAATAGTTTTCACCAATCCCAGTAGCTCTCATTTTACCTTCAACTCCTCCCTTTTACTTCTCATCTCCTCCAACACCTCACTTACCCCAGCGTCAGCTGAAGAGTTAGAAGTAACTGTAAGATCTCAGAGACACCATCTGAGATCTGATGGGACTGTGAAACGAAGTTGTTATAGAGAGAGAAGACATTGGCAAAGTCCTCATGGTGAGAGACAAGATAGGACTAAACTTTCTATATGATGTGCAAAGAATGGGACTTTAGACACAAGATGAGGAGGTAAAAGAGGGGAGTTAAGTTCAAAGAGGTCTTGAGTAGATAGAAGATCTCAAACATTGATGGTGTCAAAGAGAGACTCCATGCGGTGGATTAGATGGTGGTGGATAATAGATCATCATAGTATGAATGGGTTGAAAAATGGTGAAACGCCAGAGAGTTGCTAACGTGAGCCTGGGTGGAAGTGTTAACTATTGGAATGACCTTTTGTTCTCTTTTTCTTTTCGTTTTTTTTAAACACAGACTTGATCAAGGGTGGGCTTCCAAATTTTGGTCCATGCGAGAGAATGAATAAATTGTACCAAATGAGTTTGCATCTTCTCCACTTTCAAAGGTTCTCCCCTTAATTTAATTATTTAATTGATAATTAATAATTCAATTAACATCAATATATAATTAAGAAATATTTAAATAGATGGGATGCAACATCATTTATAATTGTCCAATTAAAATGATTCAAGTAATCTAAATAACAACTTGTATGACATTTTTAACTTGATTTATTTTTATAATAGAATGCACATTTGATTTCTTATATTTTTTTCACCCAACTATCCTTAAATATTAAAATTAATTTATATTTAATGTCATTTAAATGTCATGTTTTTATTAGACAAATCATAAATGGTGTACTCAATCTATCTAAGTATTTCTCTATATAATTAACCACATGTATTACATATGGACTTTGGGCACTATTTATTTATATATTTAGAAAATATTGTAAAATAAATATATTTATAATGTATAACTAAAATAAAAAATATGTAATTTTAGATTAGATTTTAAGGTTAATATGCAATTTAAACTCTATACTTGTAATTAATACATTTTAAACCTTAAACAATTGAAATCGGTGCATTCTTGCACCCACCATTAATTTGAAACTAATGGCTGTTACTTTTTAAACACACGGTAGATAGAGAAGGTCAGCCTCACTATGTTTCAAATTAGTTTCAAATTAAAGGTTGCAAGTTTCAAATTAACAGTAGGGACAAGGATACACTGATTTTAATTGTTCACGATTCAAAATATAATAATTATGAGTATAGAGTTCAAATCACCTATGGACCTCTAGTTCAAGGTTCAAATTACATATTAACCTTAACTTTTATATCAATTTTGAATCATTATATGTTAATTTGATATTTTAAATTAAAATAATGTAAGTCAAACTACATAAATCTTGAAAACGTGTAATATCCTCCCAAGTAACTCAAATACTTGACACATTATCATGGTAATAAAGATAAAAGCATTTAATTAAAAATTATCATGATAAAAGAATAAAATTTATTTGCAAAACAATAACCATAGTAAATAAAGAAACAAGCTAAAATATTTGAGTACTACTATGATTAAAAAGACACAAACACCTCCATTCCAAATCCCAGAATAATTCTACCATAGTAAAAAAAATCTACCATGATAGATAAAGTTAAACTATACCCTGAAATAATTCCAAAAATGATATAAACCCTATTATGGTAAAAAGAAATTACCACCATTAATACTACCATCATTATAGAAAAGACTTGCCTTGAATATAATTAACTATCAAAACTAACCACGGTAGAAAGAGAAAGATTTTTTAAGGTCTAGTGTTAAATGAACAAAACCTATATAGAGTACTTTCCCAAACAATATATATAGGCTAGGCATGGCTCACAAACATATTAACTCATCTAACAGCAATCAACACATTGTTTAGTGGATCATGAGAGTTTTAAAACAAAAATCAAACTTATTCAAGCCAAAATGAATGGCCAAATATCTATGCATGTGTATGACCATGAACATTCATTTAGGATGTCTAAGAAAGCTCAATAAGGGTACAAAATGAAGATCATTGTAATTTTTTAGGTTTTTATTATAATTTTTGCTCCTTTTTGTAATTTTTGACTTTTTTCTGTCATTTTCTAGTCAACTAACAATCAAAGTTAACTTTTAATAATAGCAGGGGCCATATTTCACCATTTTTAAAAGTTAAGAGAACAAATTGCACAATAAATAAGTTCATGATTTATAATGCTATTGAACCTAAAATTCATGGGCTAATTTGCATATTTATCTAAAAAGTTAATGGGTGGTAGTTCAAAAGGAATTATTCTATATTAATAATATTAATCATTATAACTCCTACTTAATTCTATTCATTTTATAACCTATAAATTAAACATCATTATTTTCTAAAACTAGTTTTTAAAGTGTAATTAAGGTCTTATTAACTTGTGTTTTTATTGCTTAATCTTCATGAGATCTCTACCTAGGTGAAGACTGCATAGCTTAAGGGACTGCCATTATTTTCCATTTAATTAACACAATAAAAGATCCTCCAGTCTTGCTTAGAATCGGTAATTCGAGCAAGTCGGGCTTATTTAAGTCGGGCTCAATTCAGGTCAGATTTATTTAGATCTGGCTTGAGGTATCATACCCTCTTAAAAAAGCACATATAACTAATCTTAGCCTAACTTTTTTTGATTGGGTTTGGACTAACCCGTCAGGCTTTTTAATTGGGTTTAGACTAACCCGTCAGGCTTGGCCAAAATTACCAAATCTATATACATATAGAGCTAGAATTGTCAATAGTTGGGCTTATTCAAGTCGGGGTCAATTTAGGCCAGGCTATTGGATTAGGCCTAAAGTATCTTACCCTCTTAAAAAAGCCCATATAGCTAAGCTCAACCCTAACTATTTTTTGAGTAGGTTTGGGCTAGCTCAAATCATCAACTCTAGTTGTAGTGCCCTTACTAACATTACTATACATTCTTCCACGCAATCTACTAATCAAGATAAAATATCTTTAAAAGCTTTGGGATTCTAATATAAAACTTTTCTAAAATCATTTCTTAAAATACTTGGGTTGTAAAACATTACACAGCAGAAGTATTGAGCATAAGCACATTAAAAAGTAACTCAAAACCTCATAATTCACACAAGAAGTGGGCTATACACTGCGACTCATGCCACATGCGTTGTTTTCACATTTGATGTCCGATTGGGGTAATTTAAGTACCCACACAAAGCTTATTTCAAAATCTAACTAATGACACTGGTTTTGTTTAAATTTGATATCCTGTTTGAAAGTTGAATACTCAAGTGCATTTTGATTGTTTTATATCAAAATTTGCCACTTAAGCACCTCCAAATGATACCATATGTCATTAGTCACTTTTAGGGCATTGACCACATCCATTTGGTCAAATAACACCTAATTAAACAACATATACACATTATAGTTCCCCTATTCATACTCATTCACACGTATTATGACTAATTACCATTCATGACAAGCACTAGCCTTCTCACAAATTTCTCTCTCTACTCTCTCTTTAAATCAGGTTAAATTGGGGTTATAACTTTAAAGCTTATCATTTCGACCCAAAACAATCACAAAATACTAGCTTAGTCCTAAAAAACCTTTCTTTGACTATAGAGTAAGAAATGAACTCCTTAAAACTTCCAAATTCATATTTTCAAAAAACTAAGAGAAAATAGGGTAGAATCAGAGGTTAAGGTAGTATGAAACTTTCCTAATAAGTAACATATCAAAAATGTCATCTTGCTCTTGAAATTTCTTGCCTTAATAGAGGTCCACCTCTTCTCCATGCCTGAACCTCTTTTACATTTCCTTCCTTCTATTTCACAAGCTAACACGCTCAAACTTATCAAACTTTTGAACCGTGCAGCACGGCGCATCCAGCCTCAGACATGGCGTATGGCATAATGAGGAAAATCCTTACTATACTCACATGCTTCACTTTGGACGCTATTCTTCTACTCATATCTATTCACATACCATCCCATTGAGTCAAAATAACATTTCACTATCTAGAATCCTAATCTCACATTAAATCACTAATTCATTCCTTAATTAATATTAATGCAGGATTAAAAATTCAGGATGTTACACTAATCTTGCCATAAAATCAAAAATTATAATCCCCTCATAGCATTCCTAATCCATGGCTTTCTCAACCAAATATTTATTGTATTAAAAAATTATAGCCTTTCTAATTCATGATTGATAGTTTGACTTCTCAAAGAACAATGGTAACATCTTTTTTCCATATATACATTGTCTGATCATGACACATGGAAAAAGGATTCATTTCCCTTGTCATGAACATGTTACTTTTTTTATTCTAAGTATGCTATTAAATAATAGGTTAACTAAAGGACATTTACAAAGCATAGGGAACTTTTTAAGAACTTTTTAAAAATAATCTTCTTACTTAACTACTCTTTAAAACCATACCCTTCTATTTATAAATTAATTAAAACTCATTATCTTTGGCTTACGACAAATTTTTTAAAAAGAACTCTTATTTTACTCTTAATTATGCCCTTTATGCCTTAATGAGATTTTCTTCCTTATCTTTCTCTTCCTCAATTTAGCATGGCTTCCTACTCTCTTTGTCTCACCACATTCTTTCATCTACTAAGAATACCATGGTGTACTTATTTATACAAACACAGTCATGAATAAATATCATAACAATATTTACGCCATAACTTATATGGCATTTTAGTGCCTAAAAGATAGGTAGATTAATTGTTCCCCTGTTACATAAGAACTTAGCTAATAGTAGACTTTTATCTACTTGCAAGTCATACAACTTATACCTTAGCATTTCCTTTATTAGTCTTGCTAGTTCCTAAATTAGGTGACTACACTGTTATAGGGACACTTGACTATGTTATAAGATTAAACATGATGTTATAACTTTAATTATAAATAGCAATTGACTTGGCATCACATGGCTATAAGGGAGACTTCTCTCTCAACTTATAACCTTGTTAACATTCTCTTGTCTGCCTTTTAAATTTGCCATGCTCTAGGTGATCAAATTGGGTATCATTCATTAACAGCTTAAAATTCAATAACACATAAGCAACATATATATGTTCTTTAACATGGGCGAAGCTTGAGAACATCGTAAACTTGTCATCAAGCTCTTAGCCAAGTAATTGCTCATGGACAATCAATTGCTATCATGATAGCATTAATTTGTGTTGTTATCACAACAATCCCAAGCAAACTTCCGGGAGGCACTATTTCGTCGTTAGGCCTCCAATCAAAATGATTACAGAGCTCACACGTCACTTTTAATGAGTACTAATAGTATTCTAAATTTTTAAAAAAGATCCAAAGGTCGGATTAAAATTTGGACATGATACAACTTCAGATAGTGTTGTTATCATGACAACACCTCTGGACTAAATTTCAGAGTGCACCATTTTAACATCTGACCTCCAATCAAAATAATTTTATAGCTCACATGTCACTTTCAAAGAGTACTACTAGTGTAGAAAATTTGAAAAAGATTCAATAGATGGATTGAAAATTTATGAGCATTGCAATATCAGTTGTTGTTGTTGTCATGACAGTTTTATTTTCTATCATGACAACACCTCCAAGCCAACTTCTTAAGTGCACCATTTCTCCTTTTGATGTCTAATTAAGGTGATTTTATAGCCCACATGAAGCTTATAAAAAGTTTTACTTGTGACCTAAATTTTAAGGAAATCCAACAGTCGTATTAAGATTTAGATATTCAGTGCAAAAGTGTAGCTTTTTGGTAAAAACCATTTTCAAAATTGTCCAAATCTCATCATAATGGTCACAAACATGTGAGAACACTTTGGACACGTCAAATAGGTCTAGGAGTACCTGTTAAAACATTTAAATGATGAAAAAACTCTTTATATTAAAACTTGATCAGGCAAGTGCCATTTCCCAAAATAGACCCTAAACCCCCAAAATTCACAAATCACACAAGAGCGGTTAAAAACCATTTCGAACACTATATAATGATATAAATGCACATTTTGAATGTTTTTACTTGGCTCAGAGATCCCTGTGGGACCCATGCACCTACTCTCCCTATCCAAGATATATGTTTACCTATAGTACACAATTTGCAATGCAATTTCTTATAGAATCACTTTTTTGCGCGTGTATTAAAATAAAATTTTCTTATAGTGAAAACTTAGTCTATCAAATAAATCCATCAAAACCACATGCCATAACTAAGTTTCCTAGTCATAAGTCTCCAAGTAAATAAAAATTCATACACAAGCATACAATCCACACATATTTATATATATATATATATATAATCACATCCTACTGGCACCTTAATTTAAACACATTACAATGCATTTGCTTAAAAGAAAAGCGTTGCAGTTCTTTACAATCCATAAACAAACCCTTAGCTTGACTCTTTTCCCTATCTACCACTGGATCCTTTGCCTAGACCTACAAATATTGTAAAGAAAAGGGTGAGATAACCACAATCTCAGTAACAGAGAAATCTACATTTATTATTACAAAGTAAGCCATAGTTGAATAAATAAATAATAAGTTCAACACAACATATAATTTAGCCATTCAAAATGCATGAATACATGACTTAGGCTAATGTAGCCTTTCTTGACTAATAGAATGCTCCCTCGCACTTTCAGCTCACAAGTAAACCTTACACCCACTTGTACCTCCACAAGCACAAAACATAATCTAAGGCATGATCTAACTTGCCAAACCACCTGTGCCCCTTCGACGTGAATCTTGAGCAATTGAAGTTAACTCCCTCTTAGAGCCAGCTTGACTTACTTTCCATGTAAGGGCTACCTTAGCTTAGGAACTCAACCCCACACTTCTCTTATTGGATTCCCTCTCTCATTGAGAGATGTTGAACACTCAACCCACTAACCCCTTTAGTGAATTGAGCCTACAAATAAGTGAGGCAACACTGAGTAATGATACTAAGCTATAGAATATCACAAGTTCACATCTCCTCATCAGTGAACTGCCATCGATATCATACCTCCTATCCTTTTCTACTTTCCCAGAGTATTGGCCACTTCAATACTCTAGAGTATTATAACATAAGCAATTCCTCCCTTAAGTGGTTCCTTAGCCTATCTAAGGTACCGAAACCTAGTTATATTTCCTTAAGTGCAACTTCCTATCTCTATTATCACAATGCATGCTATCAATCTCATTTCTATAAAAAAGAAATCATTTTTAAACAATTAGGAAACACAAATTCACTATTATCAAAGTACTACCCCATAAACCCTTATAAAACATATTTAATTGCATTTAATCATTTAAAAGATGTAATGCATGATAGCTAGTATGATTTAGTAAAAAATAGCTAAACAAAGCAATAGAAAAAATATAAATTCTCCTGTTACCTCAACCCTTTTGGTAACCCTTTGTACAAAAATAAAACTTAGCTTATTCCTTATCCTCCAATTATGTTTCACCAACAATTCTCTACAATATATATGTGATCCACATTACTTATCATGGAAAATAGTATAAAAGAAGATTATAACTCATAATACATAACTTAGATCAATGAGCTATAATCCATCCTAATAATCCATATATTAAACTAACCATTCTCATAATACCACTTAACCACCAAAACTATGTATTAGCCACCATTAGGCCAATTTTTAAACCATATAATTTTCTATCAACTAAAACCATTCACTTAGCATTACTAACTTTCACAATAAGCCATTGAGATCAAAATCCAAAATTTACCTCTTCCAACAATTTAAGAAAACTAAGAGGGAAGGAAGATGATTGAAGTAGAAAGCTTACCTAACTCTTATCCAAGCTCATAACCATCATAAAGCCTCCCAGATTCAAACCCCAGCTCTCTCTCTTCCTCCCCTCTTGCTTTCTTGTTCTTGTTCATTCTTATTCCTAGTTTCTTTATCTTTTGTTTCATTTCTTTCCCTTTTTTCTTTGTTTATGCATTGCTTTTCTCTTAAAAAAACTGAACTACATAATTTGGGAAAATTACAGGGGCCGAAATCTTTTTATTATAATACAAAAGACCAGGGCAACTTTATTAGTTTTTCTCATAATTCAAAATAAAATAAAACTAACCTTTTACTTAGTAGGATTTGAAATTTGGACCTTTATTAAATTTTTCTTAATTTTAATTTAATTATATATATTTTATATTTTATTATTTTTTTAATTAAGTCTGAGTCTTAAAAATTTTAAGATGTCACTACTACAGAAAAGGAAATATTAGACAGTTATTTTTGCCTATATTAGAAGGTTATGAACCATCCAATATGAGACCATCATATATTGATAAAACAAATATTGAACAGTTATTAGAATTGTCCAATATAGTGTCAGAATCGAGTGTACAGGGAAAAAATATATTGGACGGTTAGGTAAATAACCGTCCAATATATTGCAATTTTTTTGTTAATACGCTAGCTGCATTTTTTGTAGTAAAACTTTATAGTTTTAACAGTAGCCGGCATAATGCTGATTATCATCCAGTAGCTCCTAAAATAATTTGAAAACATATGTTATGAAACTTAAAATGACAAGATAAATTAAATAAATTAAGATATCATTGAACTCACCCTTGTACATAAGGTACTAGAAATAATATCCCTGTAGTCGAGTTTTTTGCCTTAAAGTACTTTGCTAATATTTGAGCTTCGCTATACCACACCTCAGTAGTGATGTTGCGATGAACAGAGACATCATGAAGATAGACAAAGATAAATTTTGACGCAAGATCACCAGGGATGATAAAATTTTCATATAGGTACCTAAATGAAAAAATAAACAAATTATTATATTATATTAAGTTTAAAATATAATAAAAAGTCATATAAATAATATGTACCTCATATAAAAATGAACCACGTTTTGGCTAATCAAAACTCGCTTGAGGACTTCATTGACCATTTCAACCTTAATCACATCGTGTTGTTCTCTGTCGTACATGCTCAGGTCAAAGCTAATAAGCACTGTAGAATCAGCAAACAACTTTTCATATGCCTCAAGTGTGCTCTGGTAGGTTTTTGGCAAATGGTTTGGCACGGCTGTCTTAACCTTGGATAATTGGCCCGATTGTCTAGTAATGCCCTTCCCCTTAAACTGCACACCAATTATATAGTTAGAGACTAATTATGTGACATATACATAAAAAGGTAACTAGCATACCTGTCGATTTTGTGCTTCATCTTCTAAATAGAAACAAACCCTGGGCCATGCAATAAAGTTGCCACTTGCTTTTCTAACAGTAAACGCATCTAAGGTTGTAATGGGTAATAGGTAGTTGGCATCAATGGGTTCAAGAATCAACCCTCGCAAATAGCCTGCAAGCATCAGCACATTGTGTATCGTATTTTCCCTAAGGATATTAAACACAAGGTCTCTTGCTACTTTATGTCTACCATGGCTATTTGCCACAAAAAAGCAATCGTGCTCACCTTAAATAAAAATAAGTATAGGTTAATAAATAATGGTCAACTAAAGTTAAGTAATAAAAATAATATATACCTCAGAATTTAACCAGATGGCTGGGCCACACTACAACTATCTATCTTGCTCAGACTTATGTGCTCAAAGGGCAACTTTCTAGAATCATTAGCCCTAAGCATTGCCTCAATCATTTTTTGTTGCGATTCTACTTGTTGTTTTAGAGTACTAAATTCAGCTGAAAAAGGCACATCTTTTGGAGTCTTTTTTTCCCCACTATTTGTTTCCTTGAGACCCCCATGCCAACACCTCTAACATGACTTAGGTGATCATAATTCCCCAATTCCTTTTCTAAGACATCTTCGTCCTAAGGAACTTTGCCTTTAGAAACTTCTTCTGAAATGACACTTTATTCATCATAATTTAGAAAACACAAGTTATTAAAATAGCAATTATTAGCATGTTATTCAAAGTTGAGAATGAAAATACTTACAACTTTTTCAGTAAGTTCTTGAACATGTTCACCCACATAGTTGCCATCTTTATTAGTTTGACCTAATATAAAGAGTCTAGCCCCTGATATAGAGCTCTCTGGTGTGCCCTTTTTGTCAATTTATGCATTAAAATACATTAGCGACATCACATATTGCATATCAATTAATAAATTCAAAACATACCACTTGTTGCTCGATCCTTAAATACCCTAAGTGCCCTTTTAGGAAGGGGAAAGATTTTTTGCCCTTAAATCTTTATTCTTCTGGCTCAATTCCTAAAAAAATAAAAAGTACCATGATTTTAGTGATCAATTCATATAAAATTATTAGACAAAATATTATGATCCTCACCGAGAATGATTTGTCAAGGCACCTAGCAATAAAAGCATCCCAATGCTTTTGTTTAATAATAGGTCTTATCAACTCAGGGACTGTAGGACTAATATGGCTACTGGCGTGAGTAATATATTTTGATCCTATAAAATATCAGGAGCCACGATGTGCCTTACATGCTACTTTCGTGACAAAATGCCTTCGACTGATGTCAATCTCAAATACGACTACTCGATCAACAAATTTAAGATATAAGTTAGAAAATTGACATGATAATATAATAAATCAATTAATATTATAAATACATATATATTACCTCAACTTGTTCCCATATGAAATCCATGGAGGCTGAATCTACATCATGCCAACTATTAATTGATAATCCTAAATGCCCTATAGTCACAACCTTAATGTAGCTGGAGAATTTATGCTTGTTGGTCCTAATTGGTTGACCCTTCAAATTTCATTGAAGAGAATATTTCTGTCCAGCCAACTGTCTTCGATTAACCTTACCCATCAATACCAAGCTTTTTCTTATTGATGTAGCCACAGTTTCTTGAGCATTTTTAGCTATAGGCTGACTAGTGGATGTAGAGGGATGATCACTTATCAGCAGCTCAGGAAGTGGGTCAGTCGACGAGTCAGGGGGTGAACTGGTGGCACTAGGAGGATTATCGAATAGGTTATTGGTTAGAGTGGGGTCAGCAGGTCTCCTAGGTGGTATTTTGGGAGCCATTTACCTGTAATGAATTAGTTAAAGATAAAATAAAAATAGTAATTAAGAAAATTAAAATGCACAAGGCACAAATAAAACACAAATAGTAATTAAGTAAATTAAAATACATAAGGCACAAATAAAATACAAATAGTAATTAAGAAAATTGATCACCACAAGATTAAGTTGATCTTTTTCTTTTCCTCATCTTCTTTTGAACTTTTTCTGTCTTGATAGCTCGATTTGATTTCATAATCTTCTCTTTTCATTCTTTTACCCCTTTTTAAGATCCAAATACCTTTATTGTAATCATGTCTTATATAGTTGGCACCATCTTCGATGAGATTACTTTCAAGCATAGTCCCCTCAAATAGATCATCCTCAACAACATCAATAATCTCTCTAATTGTTTTGTTTAACAACAAAACAATAGACCAATTTTATTTTGCAAGATCAGGAACATAAAACACTTGTTTATCTTGCAATGCCAAAATAAAAGGCTCATCTTTATTTCCATGCCTTGTGAGATTTACCTATATGAACCCAGATGACGCATCAATTTGAAGGCTACTTTTATAATCAACCCAATTACAACTAAAGATTGGAACTTTAAACTTAACATAGTCCATCTCCCATATGTTTTCAATCACTCCAAAATATGACATTGATGTATATATATGATTTTTGTCTTTCACACTGAAAATATGCATCGCTTCAGCAATAAGAGTTACACCACTATTCTGCATTATACTCTGATCATCTAGCTCTTTAATGTAGAATGTGTATCCATTGTTTACATAGCTATTATAAGAGACAACTTGTATGTTGGACCTCTAGCCAACCATTTTACTCTTTCAAAAATAGAATTATGATTGAAATTGTACTTGTCAGAAACATACTTTTTTAACCAACCTGTGAAGTGCTTATTATGTTTCTTCTCATACGAAGTTTAAGTTCTTCTAGGATTATCCTTCCTAATGTCGGACTTGTGCTTGTCTGCATACTCGTCAACATCTTTAGAGTTGTGTAGCACATATAGGTGTGTTTGATCCCAATGTGTTTCTGAGATAGTGACTAATTTGACTCCCTTCATTCCTTCCCCATCTTCTCTTCCCATATGTCTATCAACTGGGATCTCAACATATTTGCCATCTCTCAAATACTCTTGACAAAATTCAATAGCCTCTTCACTAATGTACCTTTCAACAATGCAACCTTTAGTTACTTTGATTTTTCACGTATCCTTTTAGTACCTTCATGTTACGTTCAATAGGGTACATCCATCTCAAATAAGTTGGGCCATACATTTCTACCTCCTCAACTAAGTGAATAGTAAGGTAAACCATTATGTCAAAAAAAGCCTTATAATTCGGCCTTGTAACCTTGTCAATTTGTGAGGGTTGATCACTTTGCTACAAATTGACTTGAAAAAGAAACACAATTTCGTTATCATATTATGTAACCCATTAGGTAAAATAGAATGTATAGGCTACTGGAAGAAAATTTTCCATCAAGACATGACAATCATGAGATTTTAAACCTTTCAACTTCAAGTCTTTCATTGACACAAGATTCTTCACATTGGAAGAGTAACCCTCTAGAACTTTAATTGCACCAAGAAATTTACATAATGACCTTTTTTCTTTTTTGGACAATGTGTGAGCTGCTAGATAAAAAATGTACGACTTCCATTCTCCTCTAGTGCCAAGTCTTCCCTTATACCCATAAAAACCATGTCTAGCCTTTTCTTTTATGCCATCTTTGGTCTTCCTGGAATTTGTAGTAATACTTTTACATACATTTTTTTCCATGTGCATTATATCAAGAAATGCCGCACATCTAAGGTCATATAATATGAAAAATCAAAGAAAATAGATCTTTTTTTCCACCCACTTATGCTAATGTGCCGCACAAAAGGTTTTCCAAATTCAATATCCAAATCCTTAACCTTTTCAAACAACTGATCATCGGATAAAATAGGAGGTGGCCTACTTTCTTCTGGATTACCATGAAAAGATTTTTTTTAATCTTCAATAATAATGTTGTTGAGGCAACCAACTATGATGTCCCATGTAGACATTTTTCATACCATATTCTAATCTCACCAACTGTGTGCTATCTTCACAAATAGGGCATCCAAGTTTTCCTTTGATACTATACCCAGAAAAATTACCGTACACTAAAAAGTCATTGATTGTGCTAAATAACATGGCTTTCAAATTAAATGTTTCCTTCCTATACGCATCATACACTTCAACCCCTATCCCTCACAATAGCTTTAAATCTTTAATTAAAGGATCTAAGTATATATCTATATCATTTCATGGTTGTTTTGGTCTAGAAATTAATAAGGACACCATCAAATACTTGCGCTTCATACATAGCCATGGAGGTAGATTATAAATGAGTAACATTACTGGCCATGTACTATGGGTACTGCTTTGCATGCCATGTGGATTCATTCCATCAATAGCTGGTGTGAGGCATAGGTTTCTAGAATCTTTTACAAAGTCTGGCTACTCTCGATCAACCTTTTTCTATTGTGTAGAGTCAGCAGATGCCTTAACATACCATCTCTAATTCTCTCGTATGCATGCCACATTAAATTTTTTGAATCTACTACACTGCTATACAAGCATTTAAAACCTAGGCACAATGGGAAAGTACCATACTACCTTCTTCAGACTCTTTCCATTATCCTTATAATGTGATGCATTACATTTAGGATACTCAGTTAATGATGCATATTCATTCTGAAACAAAGCGCAATCATTAGGGCAAGCATGTATCTTCTCATAACTCATGCCCACAGATCACAACACTTGTTTTGCATTATATGTTCAGGTTGGAAGCTTGTTACTCTTTAGTAACATTTCATGAATAAGTGAAAGAAATTCTATGAAGATTGTATCAGTCAACCCTCCTCTTGCTTTCAAGTTGAACAATCTCAGCACAAGGTTAATTTTGAGAATTCTGTGCAATGGTGTATAAAGGTGTCCCTATATCATTTCTCAACCTCTTTAGTGTTTCTGGACAATCTCAAAGTTCCTCTTCAACAGCATTAGTCATCTCTTCAACACAATCATCCTCGTCTATACTTGTTTTGAAATCATGTGACATGTACGTATTGCTATACTCACAGCTTCTATCAGTCGTATCCCTCGACTCACCATGCTTATGCCAACATGTATAAGTATGATCAATTCTAAAACACACTAAATGATCTTCCAACTCGCTCGTACTAACCTTCTTCAAGAGGCCACATTTCACACAAGGGCATACAATACTATTATGATTTGCCTCATGCTCTAGTAAATCTAATAAGCTCCTTCACCCCATCGACATATTCTTTTGTGACTTTATTCACAGACATCCATTTCTTGTTCATAATCTCTCTCAATCTAACAACAATTGTTGAGAAAAATCTTATTAGTGACTCAATCATATTGAAAGAGTTAGTTAATGAATATATTAATTACTAACTCCATCAATCATGAGCCACATGCTTTTATTTAAATTTAAGATAATACTTAAAATTATATTAAATTAATTATAAGTATTTTATCTTATTTGAAAACTTGCCAACAAGTGAATTCTTTTATTTATAATTTATAAAAAAATTAAGAATTATTTTATGTTAGTTATAATCATAAAAAAATCATTTTTTTACTTATAATAATAAGTAATATATATATATATATATATATTTCAATATTAACATTAATATATAGGCCCAACTATTATAAAAATTATATGTCATTAATTTATAAAAACAGATTTCATTAAAATTTTCTACCCCTATTCAAAACAAATAAAAAAAATTTCTTGTATAAAAAAAATTACCTTTTAATTTTTTTTAAAAAAGTTAAACAAAAGGGCCCTTAAAATGCCAAACTATTAATTTTAAACAAAAATTTGGTAGCATAATGGTAAAAAAAATAAATTTTTTCTAGCATTTTGCCCTCATTCTAATCACATTATCATCATCATCAAAAACAACAATATCACATGCTATTTAAAACTACAAATTACACATAAGTAATAATTTCAAGTAAGTTAAAAGTACTCATATACAATTCCAATCACTATGAAACTTCATATACTACTGAATCATCAATCAAAGAACCAAACGATAATAATTTTTCACTCAAACTAGTTAAATATTGTTTAAACAAAAAATACATAAAAAATAGACAATAAATTTGGATAAAAATAAAAACTAGATATAACTCTTCTAATCATATATTATTAGTCTAACATGCATTTTCAAGTGATCTATAACTCAAATTTTATGGGGGTTCTTGCCAAAGCTCATTTTCTTTTATGAAGTATTTTATCGAACAGCTTGCGTGCGACACCAATAAACACAAAATCAATATAATCTAATCTAACAAAACAAATTCCTAATCAAGAATCAATAATCCATGCAATAATGAAATACAAAAATCAAGTTAAATCATTTTAGAGAACAAGAGATTCAGAAGAAATGAGAGGAGAAAATGAGACCACTTACATGTGAGAGAGCAAAGCATGAGGAGAGACAAGATCTTTGGTGGTGGGAGATGAATCTTTGGTGGGAGAGCAAGAGAGAGCTTGGAAGAGATTAATGGTTGAAATGAGAGGAGAGGAGACAAGAAAAGGAGAGCCGAGACGGTAAACCAGAAGAAATATCAGATCTAGAATGGAAGAGGGACGCTATGAACTAATATATGAAATAAAGAACCTATTGGACAGTTAAAATCTTAATCGTCCAATATTCAACATCTTTATTGGATGGTTATTCATAATAGCCATCCAATAAAGTCTAAAAAAAAGAAGGAACTGAAAAAATTTAAACATATATTGGACAGTTAAAAATAATCATCCAATATATTTATTATATTAGATGGTTATTTATTGAACTATCCAATATTTTAATTTATTGGACAGTTATAATTATAACCTTCTAATAAGGCCCATCATATTTACCCATTTATGTAGCAGTGTGTTACAAGGAAGCTTACCCAAGGGTGTACTAGCTCTAAAAAGCCTCCTCTATTAGGATTCAACAAATCTTAATAGAGTCAATATCGTTCTCTCAACTCTCCTTTCTATTTTTTTAAAACCCGATCACGTTTCTCAAATTTTAAAATCCAGTGTGTCCATCACAGCACATGGCACTATCCCCCATAGTGGATGGCACAATTCAAGAACCCTAACTTAAGCTCATTAATTAAGGCCCAAAGTAACCCAATGGCTCTTTCAATCCCTTTTAAGTCTCATATAAGGTCTAATAGACCCCAAGGTCATCTAATTACTTTAATTAACCTCTAGTTATCTTAACTAACTAATTAAACTCCTCAATTAATTAATTTAACCCTTAGATTAAATTTTTAAGATATTGCACACACGTCTCTAGGCCTCTAGGATACCATTCATGATGTTATATAACTTTACTATAGAACCTTTATAACCAAGTGTCCTTGGGTCATTGGTGTCAAAGAGAAGTTAACTTCATTTTGACTTCTTTAGCCCATTAAGACTAGTTTTGAGTGGCAGCAAATGCCTTAAAAATTCAAGCTTAGTTGATGCTCAATCAAGCAATATAAGGCCCTATAACTTTGGACTTCTAAATTTTCAAGGCATAACTTAACATCATTTTTCTAGAATTTTACTTTAACTTTGAAAAATCATAGCTAATTCTAGAAAAATTCTTTTTAGCCTAATGTAGGTCTCAAATTAAACCATGAGAACTCCTATTCAAAGGAAAAATAATTATCAAGAGACCTTTTATGACATCCTAATATTTCAAATAAGAATTATTTATGGAAATTGAGGTTTTATTAAGGATTTAAAATTTAGGCTTGAATTACTTTGATATTTGACTTGGAGAATAAATTGTGTTTGAGGTTAATCACTGTTTAGGAATTTAATTATAGTTTTATTTGGGCCTATAATGATATATTTAGGTTAAATAGGGTCCATAATAGGTATTGGGCCAAATCGAGCCTAAACAATTGGCTTAAGTAAGGTGCATCAATTTACACCATCCATTATAACACATGATACATTCGCCATGGCATAAAATGGAAAATCTACATAACAATTTCTGTTTGAAATACAAATGTAGAGGTAGAGATTTGAGAGTTTTAGGAGTAGTTTTTCAAGAGTTTGGAGTGCTTAACCTTAATGCATGAATTTTAAGGCTCAAATCACTCAGGGTAACTCATTTAGGGTGTGTTTAGATCAAAATTTACAACTAAGGCTAGAATCAATTGAGGTTTGGAGAAAAGTCTGTAACTTTAACATGATTTATATTTGAATAACTTTTTTTAAAAGTCGGTTGAACAAACTAAAATTTATTTAGGTGATTTGCTTTAAAAGCTAGTTTAGATGTATAATAACAAAAATGATATATTTTTATGATATATCTATTTTTATGATAAATTTAATATTTAAAAAATATCAAACTTTAAATTACAATTTTAATTTTAAAAAAGTAGAGTTAGAAAATCTAAAATAAATTGATATAGTCCTTATATTAATTATCTAATTATTTTTATATATTTTTATTTCCATAAGATTAGTAATAAAAAACTGATGTATTGAACATTGAAGAAAAAATTATTTTAATTTTAAAATGAAATTAAAATTTCATACTTAGTTCGACCAAAAAATATTTCATACTTGGTTGGCATGATCCCCATTTAAAGTGAACTAAACATTCCATCTACTAGTTAATAGTTAAATGAAAAGTTTTAGGAGAGTAAATTGTAATTTACTCTAGTTTATCTCTCAATCATCATTCTCTTTCTCTTCATCTCAGCTATCATTATCCTCTTGACTATCATTCGTTCCAGTAATTTCACATAATGCAATAAAAAATTTCATCACCATAAAGATGTTGTCATAGAGATAGTCAACGCATCTAGATTCCAGAGTCTCCTCAACCTTGATAGGAGCACTTATCCTTCTCGGCATAAGGGCATATGTAACATCCAAATTTCTAATCCTATATTAATGACTGATTAGGGAATCAATTAGTGATTTAATGTGCAATTAGGGTTCTTAATAGTGAAGTGTTATTTTGACCTATTAGGATGTTATATGAACAAATGCAAGCAGAAGAGTAGAATCCTAAAGCCACGGCAGGGGATGAATGCTCTACAGCGCATGGTGCTAAACTTTTATTAATAAAGATGTGTCCAGCTCGTGAAATAGAAGGGAGAAAGGTGAGGAAGTGTTTTTGATGTGGAAAAGAGCAGGAGATGTGCTAGGGTAAGCATAATTAGAAGCAGGGACAGTGTTTTTGATCTGTTACTTATTAGGTAAGTCACGTACTGGCTTAATCTCTAATTCTACCCTATTTTTACTTAGTTTTAACTAGTGAGAAATTGAATTTAGGAGTTTTAAGAAGTTTATTTCTGACTCTATAATAATAAAAAGGTTCTTCAAAACTAAACTAGTACTTTATGATTGGTTGGAGTTGGAAAGATAAAGCTTTAAAGCTATAGACAAGATTTGCCCCAATTTATAGAGAGAGTAGTGATAGAAATTGGCTAGAAAAGGTCAGAGTTTTAAATGAGGGAAAATTAGTGGTAATGCGTGTAATCAAGTGTGAATTGTGGACTTGATAGCGATTAGGTGTGTTATTGCGGTAATTGACACTTTTTATCCAAAGTTAAATTGACTTCAAATGCCAATTTTGTATAGATCCTAGTGTGTGATGAGTAGATAAGCAGAAAGAGATTTGAGTAAGGAAGTTACACGAGTAAACCTTTCTATTAGACAGAAAGGTTGAGGTAACCATATAGTTTATTATGTTTATTAACTATTATAACTGTATAGAAATAAATATAAAGTGATGAATTTTTGTTTTAAGAATTTTTTGCATGATTTGATATTGAAAATGATTTTAGTATGAACATTAGTTTGTGAAATGGAAGTTGAAAAGTTATTGATTTTAATAGATATGTATATATGTATGATATGAAAGTATATGTTGTGGAAATATGGATAAGCAGTGATAAGTGTGAAAAAGTATGATCATAAAGGGTAGGAGTTCACCTAGGATATGTGGGGATGTGTGTGTGTGGAGATATGTGAGTGAAAAGTCCATATAGTCGGGTTGGCACCATAGGACATCCGATGCAGCATTATATGGGTTGGTACCATAGGTAATCTGGTACAACATATTATGAGACTGTTATCATGGGACATCTAGGTAGTCTGGAAACTCTTTGGTGTCTGTTAGGATACGGTTAGGAGTCAACAATGTCTCTATCATAAGTGTGTGAAGAGGGAAACCATAATCTATAGATGGGTCAGATTACCTTTGGCCGGGTGTTTCTACCACTGAAAGTGTACTTAGATCAGCAAGTAGTTGATCTAGGAGAGCCTATGGTTTTGTATTGGGGAGCTTTAAAGCATCAGTGGATAGATGATCATGCTAGGTTGTGCAAGTGTTTGAAACATGATTTATATGCGAAAATGATGATTTAGCTATGATATAATATGTATATATGCTATAATATGGTTTTGTTACTTAACATGGTTATTTATGGTAATAGGTATTAAATGAACTATATTGATTACTAAGATTTTCATCTCACCCATGATTATTTACATTTTTTAGGTTCTGGTACTAATGGGTCGAAGGGAAAGGATATTAGTTGAGTTGACATCTCTCACTTAAGTTTGTAAGATATAATATAATGATTTTGTAGATTGTTAGCTAAGAATGTGTATAAGTTGGCATAGGATTTAGTATATATGCATAACATTGTATTTGTGGTATTTTTGATGATTATAAACTCCCTAGCTCTTGTATATGTGTGAATGATGAAATGGCTGGAGGGGCTAGTGGATGAATATATATCTATGTGAATATGCGATGCTTGAAGTGGATAGATAGTGATTTTGCCTTGTATGGGATTAAAGAAATGAAAATGTGATTTAGCCTAAAAAGTGTTAAATGGGTGGTTTACAAGCCAAATATGTGTATGTGTGTCATATTGTGCATGTGTATGGTCAATTAGGTATATATTGTCCATTTGGACATGGCCAAGGCCCAAAAAGTGACTAATGACATTTGGTTTTGAGTTGAGACACTTAAGTGACAAAATTTTGGCAGAAAATGGTCAAAATGCACTTGAGTGTCTAATTTTTGATAGAAATATCAGATTGAGATGAAACTAGTGTCATTAGTTAGACTTCTAAATAAGTTTCGTGTGGGTGCTTGAACCATACCAATCGGACATCGAATGTAGAAATAGAGCGCATTATCTTAAAAACTATCTTTTAATAACAATTTCAGGTGTGTGTGCCGATGTACTCACATGCTGCAGTGCACAAACAAAGCGAATGACTATGATCTCTATACTGTTTGCCGTGATGCATGTGGCACGAGCTGCAGCACATGATGCCAAATTTGACTTAATTTTGCTACATTAGACATGTTTTCTTAGTCTTTGATGTACATGTACATATTGCTTCCACTATGTGTTAAGGTTTTATAACCTGAATAATTTATAAAATGATTTTTGAAAATCTCTATTTGGGAGTTTTCAAAGTTTTCAAAGTATAATTTTGATTTAATTAGTAAAATTGTAATAAAGTGTATAATAATGTTGGTATAGGGCATTACAATATGGGATGGGGATCTTCATGGTGGATTTAGATTTGATGATTTGATTAGTGAGTTTCTATGATATTCGGAAGACAGAGTTGGCAGTGAGGATATTGGAGACATTAATATGAGAATGCAAGGTGATTTTAGAGATTTCAAGAAGCATGGTGTTTTAGGAGAGGAAAAGGAGGAGAGAGAAACTAACACTAATGCTCATTTTCCTACAAACACACCTCAATAAGCTCCTCTTCCTAGCTTTACTAACAATGCTTGTTTCTACAATTGCTCGTTTGGATTTTTTCTATCCCAAACATGATATCAGATGGGGCAACGAGCCTTGTACCTCTCAACTAAGGTATGGGCACCTAACCTCAGTCAAGAGGTAATCCAAACATACACTTAATTACTCACCTACCCCTCATCTACCTTTCTTAAGCTTGTTTAGGCATTTGTTAGTGTTAAGGTTTCTTTTTTAGGGTTGATTAGCCTTAGATTCAAACTATATAGGTGTTTTGAAGTTGAATAAGTATTATTTAAGCTGTTTCGATGATAATAAACATGATAAGATGATTATATTCAAAATCTTAGACATTGTTGAATGATTTTAGTGATGATTTAGGTATATGAAGGTATGAGGATTATGAGTTGGTTTGAGGATTTAAATAGTTATAATAGCTTGGGGTTAATTGCCCTAACCTTAAGATTAGTGTATGATTAATGTATGAGCTATGTAATCAGTCATAATTAGTATTGCATGATGATAATTAGTATTATATGGCAAGTAGATTATGGTGTTGACATTATTGGAGGTTATAATAAGGACTAAAGATAACCACTTTTATTATGTCATAATGTGTGTTTTGTGGCTGGTTATGCATATTTTTTTCTGAAATAATTGTGTTTTGGAAAGCTATATGTTAGAAATGAACATTTTGAGAAAATGTATTTCTAAGTGGAATTAAATTTCGTGTAAAATGTGTTTAATTTGATAAGGTGAACTTGGAAAGCATGTTCAATTGTGTATATAACTATGTATATGGAAATTTTTATTAATTATAACATCCTGAATTTTAATCCTACGTTAATGACTAATTAAGGATCAATTAGTAATTTAATGTGGGAATAGGATTCTAAGTAGTGAAGTGTTATATTGACTTATTGGGACGTTATATGAATAGAAATGAGTAGAGAGCGGAGTCCCGGAGTAGAGCAGTGAGCATAGTGAGGATTTCCCTCACTATGCCACACGCCACAACGGGTGATAGATATGCCACGGCGCATGAAGTAGAAATTAAATTAATAGACGTGTCCAGCTTGTGGAAAATAGAAAGGAGAACAAGAGAGAAAAGATCTGGCATGGAGAAGAGCAAAGGGTGTGTTAGGGCAAGTTAAATCAGGAGCAAGGATGGTGTTTTTGACCTGTTACTTATCGAGTAAGTCACGTACTGCCTTAATCTCTGAATCTACTCTATTTTCTCTTAGTTCTAACTAATGAGAAATTGAATTTGGAAGTTTTAAGGAGTTGATTTCTTACCCAATAGTAATAAAAAGGTTCTTTAGAACTGAACCAATGCTTTGAGACTGGTTAAAGTCAAAATGATAAAGTTTTGAAGCTATAGGCAAGAATTGCCCTAATCTAGAAAGAGAATAGTGAGAGAAAATTGCTACAAAATGTTAAACCTTAGAATGAAGGGTGATCAGTGGTAATGTGCGTAATCAAGTGTGAAATGTGGATTTGATAGTGATTAAGTGTTTAAATGTGATAATTGGCACTTTGTCAATAAAGAAATTGACTTTGGGTTGCCAATTTTACGTAGATTATAGTGTGTGACGTGTGAATTTTGAGAGAAGAGTTGAATAAGGTTGAAGTTACATAGGTAACCCTTTCTATTGAATAGAAGAGTTAAGGTGACCATATAGTTTATTATGTTTATTAACTATTATAACTGTGTAGAAGTGAATATCAAAAGATAAATTGTGAATTTACACGTTTTATACATGATTGTTATTGAAATAGTTTTTAGCATGAACTTTTCATTGTCAAATGAATTTAAAAAGTTATTAATTTCAATGGATATTTATGTATATGTTATGGAAGTATATATGTTGTGGAAGGGAGTATACGTAGTCAAAATTGTGAAAAAGGATGACCATAGGGGTGAGAGTTCACCCAGGATATATGGGGTTGTGTGTGTGTGGAGATGTGTGAGTGAAAAATTCATATAGCTGGGTTGGTACCATGGGACATTCGGTGCAGCATTACACAAGTTATTACCATAAGACATCTAGTACAGCATATTATGGGACTATTACCATAGGACATTCGAGTTGTTTGGTAACTCCCTAATGCCCATTAGGGTGCGGCTAGGAGTCAACGACACCTCTATCACAAGTGTGTGAAGAGGGAGACTATAGTCTATAAGTGGGTTAGATTACTTTTGGCTGAGTGTTTCTACCACCAAAAGTGAGCTCGTGTCAACAAGTAGTTGATCCAGAAGAGCCTATAGTTTTGTGTCAGGGAGCTTTAGAGGATCGATAGATAATTGATCATGCGAAGGTATAGCAGTATTTGAAACATAATTTATATGCAAAAATGATGATTTAGTTATGATATACTATATATATATATATGTATATTATATGATGATTTCAGTTACTTTGGCTTAGCTATTTGTGGTAATAGACATTTAATGAACTATATTTGGTTACTAAAATTTTTATCACACTCATAGTTATTTACATTTTTTAAGTTCTAGTGCTAGTTGTTTGAAGGGGAAAACATTGGCTGAGTTGAGATGTCTCACTAAGCCTTTATAAGGTTTTGGTGTAATGAATTTGGTTGTTGTTAGTTTTATATATGTATAAGTTTCCATAGAATTTGTACATGTGCATAAGATATGATTATGGTATGTTTTGGGTGATTTTGAACTTCCCAGCCCTTATATAAGTGTGAATGATGAAATGATTGGATGAGCTAATGGATGGATGTAGTTATGTGTGAATATGAAATGGGTGGAGACTATATATAGTGATTTAGCCATATATGAGATCAAAGAAATAAAATGTGAATTTGGCCAAAGGGTAAAATGGACATTTTGTAGGCCAAATTTGTATATGTGTTATATTGTACATGTATATGGTCAATTAGGTGTGTTATATCCATTTGGACGTAGTTAAGGCCCAAAAAGTGACAAAATTTTGACAAAAAATGGTCAAAGTACACTTTAGTGTCTAATTTTTGATGGAAATGTTGAATTGAGATGAAACTAGTGTCATTAGTTAAATTTCAAAACAAGCTTCGAGTGGGTGCTTGAATAATCTCAATCGGACATCATATGTGAAAATGGCGGACATATGAATTTCATATCAAAAACTGCTATTTGACAGCAAAATCAAGTATGTGTGCTGCGACGCATGTACTCACATGCCGCAGCGCATAGCACAAAACAAATAACTGCGGCCTCTGTGCTACATGCCGTGGTACATCTGGCATGAGCCGCGGCGCATAGTGCAAAATTGCACTTTATTTTTCTTGTATGCATATGTTTTCTTAATTGTTAATGCACCAAGTTTAAATGCTTCCGCTGCGTATGTATTTGTGTATAGGGTTGTATAACCCAAGTGATTATAAAAATCATTTCCAAAAAAAAAAATCTTTTACTAGGATCCTAATTTCAATATTTTCAATTTAAATGCTTTTGAAGTAATTAGCAATTTAGTAGTGGAGCATATAGTAATGTCAGTGAGGGCATTATAATTTATTGGTATCAGTTTCTTGAGTTTCGAGATCTAGTTGTCTACTTCTTTATGCATTCATCCTAGCTTTTGGCAACTTGTATAATGTTCATTACACCTATTCCTTTCCTTTTACTTACCTTTCTTTTACTTTTATCCTTAAGAGGGGAGAAAATGAGAAGAAGAGGTGCTTGAGCTACACATAGCACTCGAGTATCATGATGTCCGATAGAGAATGAACCTATTCTTGAGGTTTGACTGGATGTGTCTCAACAAGCCGATAAAAGAGATGGCTTGTTAGAATAATTGAGAGATATGATGATTGATATTTGGCAAATAGTTGGAGACCATGATGTGTTATTGAGGGGAAGAGACCAAGCAGAGGAAAGAAAAGATCAAAAGAGGCCAATACTGGAAGAAGCTCATAGCAGACCTGAGCCGCCTCAAGCTTTGAATAGTAGATAGACTATAGGGGTTGCTAAATATCCTTCTATCAACTGAGCTTGAAAGAAATATGTGAGATTCAGCCCACCTACTTTTGACAGAAATATGAGAGAAGGAGAAGCCGAATAGTAGATTGAACGCCTCGAGACAATATTTGAAGTGGTGACTATAACCTCCTCTCATATATCTACTTAATATAAGAGAAGACTATGGTGTTACCATTAACTCACATCATTCACAATAATCTAATTTATTTTAAAAGCTTCAGCTGAAGACTTACTTTTAAAAAAAATCAATTAAATCACAATTCAATAAGAGAAAACACAGCAGAAATAAATCATACACTTTCCAAGTACATAGTGGACATAACCCACCAGCATTAGACCACGCTAGGCCTTGAACTAAGTTCAAAAGGATCTAAAACACCTAATTGATCATGATTAATTACAATTATACATATATATATATATATATATATATATATATCAAAATTTGACCCCTCTATGATCAATTTCTATAATTTACTAATTTCACAAACTATGTCATTTCTTGGCATAACATAGCCCATTTCGCTACTTTTCAACTCAATCACATACAAACATATGCAATCATATTTATAATACAATCTTGGCCCCCAAATTACTCATTAATTATAATTTTGGCTTTTGGCTTAAGATTCACCCATCATAAATCAAAATACAATCTTAGCCCCCAAATTATTCATTTTCTCATAATTTGTCCTTTGGCTTAAGATTTACTAACACATAACCATTACATCCCAAATATACTCAAATCAAAGCCCCTTTATCTCAAACAACACATTTACACATAATTTGGGCGTGATTGCATAAAAACTCAATTCAATACATGCATGCAACCTATGGCAACTCATAAACACTTATATATACAATATTTCGATTCAGTTCATTACACAACCTCAGAGTGCACGACTTCTCAACTCAAGCTAGTCCAGACTCTCTTCCCTTGGCCTATTCACTTCTTGATCCTATAAACATGTAACCACAGGGGTGAGATAAAAATCTCAGTAACAGAGTAACTCACTCCTATTGACTATCACATGCAACAATGTGAAAGTAAACATAGTATATCATTAAAACCTCATAAAGTAGTGTTTACATCATATCACAATCATATTCTACTTTTTATCAATCCTTAAGGATTCCGTGCTATCTTAAGATATTTCATTATATCATAAAATACTAGCATGATCTCTACCAACCAAACCTCCAAATTACCCTGACATGAAACCATAGGCTCATTTCAAACCAATGTATACTCTCATTAGTCTTGAGTTCACTCAGCCAAAGATGTTCTAATGCACAATACAGACTATAGTTTTCCCCCAATACACACAATGGAGCGTCGTTGACTCCCACCCATATCATAAAGATACTAAGGAATGTCTCATCTCTAACACAATACCTTAACAGGCACTCAGGAGATCTTTTCTAATATAGCACCTTTCAAGGCACTAAAGAGAATTGTTTCCAATACCATATCCTAATAAGGTACTAAGGAAACCTTGCTATATGGTCTTTATCATCCCCTATACTCGAGTGAACTCCCACCACTCAGATCATGCTTTCTCAAACCATTTAAGGTTTCCTTTTCACAATTTACTTTTTCTTATGCATAATATATATATATATATATATCACTTTACATTACAAAACATAATTTCAATGCTCATTTTAACCAAAAGTCATTTTACACACACAATCACTCAATGCCATAAAACATGCTCAATCTAAAATCAGTTCATGCATTACATATCATACTAGCATACAATTACAATAAACAGTCAAATAAAGGAAGCTATTCGATTACCTCAACCCTTCTATCACTAGAAAGCTTACTTGTAAATTTCACTATCATATAAGCTTATCTCAAGCTTCTTTCTCTACTCACGCGTGTAATATGTCAATCTGAACACATTTAGCACATTTTAGTCATTTGGACCACTTTGACCAAAAACTCATTTTTACTATTTAGGGCTATAGTTTGAGAGAAGTGAGATTTTTGGAACATGTGGTATCAGCGGATGGAATTTCAGTGGATCTGTATAAGGTTGATGTAGTGTTGAAATGGGAACATCCTAGTTCAGTCATACAGATACATAGTTTTCTTAGATTAGCTGGGTATTATCAACAATTTATCCAAGGATTTTCCCAGATGGCTTCTTCTTTAACTAGACTAACTTGAAAAGATCAACCTTATATATAAGACAACCAGTGTGAAGTGGCATTTCAAAAGCTAAAAGAGAAATTAACCACGACACCAGTGTTGATTATCCCTAATCCAAGGTTACCTTATGAGGTATACACTGATGTGTCTTTAAAAGGTCTTAGTTGTGTCTTGATGCAAGACAGTCGAGTTATAGCCTATGCTTCATTACCACATGAGGAGAATTATCCTGTGTATGATTTAGAGCTTGCAGTAGTGGTATTTGTTCTAAAGATTTAGTGCCATTATATATATGGTGTAATATTCATTATGTTTAGTGACTAAAAGAGTTTGAAATTTGGTGGATCAAAAAGAATTGAATATAAGGCAAAGAAGGCAGATGGAGCTTCTTAAAGATTATAACTTTAAATTGAAATACCATTCGGGTAAAGCTAACGTGGTTGCTAATGCCTTAAGCCAGAAGACTTTGCATGTGGAAAGTCTTATAGTTAAAGAACATAGATTGATAGAGTTATTTATTGAGTCATAGCATGATGTGCCATTGAATGCATTAGTTAGTGCCTATTCCACTAAGATTAGCAATGATTTTTGGAAGGAATTGAGAATGGCATAACTAAAAGATGAGAGTCTCTTGAGGGTTAGAGTAGAGATTGAAGTAGATCAAGCTATTGATTTTAGATTCAATGATGATGGTTTTGTAGTTTATCAGGATAGGATTTGTGTGCCTAACGATGTAGATTTAAGAAGAGTTATCTTGAATGAGGCTCATTGTAGTAAGTACACGATTTATCCAAGAGCTACAAAGATGTACCAAGATGTAAAGCGATATTGGTGGTGGCCTGGTAGGAAGAAAGATGTAACAGAGTTCATGATTTGGTGTTTGACCTGTCAAAAGGATAAAAAAGAGCACCAAAGACTAGTAGGAATGTTACAACCGTTAGATATTCCTAAGTGGAAATAGAGGAGCATTTCTATGGATTTTATAACTGGATTACCAATAACTCAATCTAGACATGATACCATTTGGGTCATAGTCAATAAACTTACTAAATCGGCTCATTTCTTAGCAATTTAGATTAGTGATTCTTTAAAAAGTTGGCAGGGATCTATATCCTAGAAGTGGTAAGGTTACATGGTGTGTTGAAGAATATAATTTCTGATGGAGATCCAAGATTTACTTCCAAGTTTTGGGGAGTTTTACAATGTGACATGGGTGCTGAGTTGAAATTCAGTATGGCATATCATCCACAAACAAATGGGCAGATAGAATGAACTATATAGACCTTAGAGGATATGTTGAGAGCCTGTGTATTGGAGTTGAAAGGTATCTGGGATAGCCATCTTCCTTTGGCTGAATTTGTTCATAATAACAGTTATCACTCTAATATACAAATGGCACCATATGAGGCATTGTATAAGAGAAAATGAAAATTGCCTCTTTGTTGGACAAAGTTAAGCAAAAGGAGTATGTTAGAACCAGATATTATGATTAAACAACTTAAAAGATTGAGTTGGTTAGGCAAAAGTTGTTAACGGCTCAAAGTAGGCAAAAGAGTTATGTCAATAGGCATAGAAGGCCACTAGAGTTCTTGGTGAGAGACCATTTGTTTTTGAGAGTTACACCAATTACAAGAATCAGGAGATCGATAAGAGCCAAAAAATTAACTCCTAGATTCATTGGTCCTTTCAAGATTCTAGAGAAAATTGGACTAGTTGCCTATAGGATTGCTTTGCCACTACAGTTATCAGGTATGCGTGAGATGTTTCACATGTCACAGCTTAAGAAATATCAACCTAATCCTTCACATGTGATAGAACTGGAGGAGATTAAACTCTAGGAGAATTTAACCTATAAGGCTAAGCTAGAGCGAATTATAGATGTGAAAGAGTAGCAGTTAAGGAACAAGACTATACAATTAGTTAAAGTTTTTTAGTGAGACATGACTCCTAGTGATACTACCTGGGAGATAAAGGATAGAATGAGGCAATAGTATCCTTACCTATTTCTATAGGTATATATTTATGTCTTTTATGAATTTTGAGGGCAAAATTCTTAAAAGGAGAGGAGAACTGTAACATCCTGAATTTCTTAATCCTAAGTTTAGAGGTTAACATAGGGTGAAGTGGAAGTTAGTGTGGGATTATAGATTCGGATCATTAATTAGTATTTTGACTTATTTGTGTATTGTATGAACAGATATGGGTGATAGGAGTGCGTTTCGGGTTAAAATAAGTGTGCGTGGTGAGAATAAATCTCATTGTGCCCACGACGTGGCTTGTATTGCATGTGCTGCGGTGCATGGACCAGAAAATCACTTCTTAAGTCGTGAAATTGGGTATTTCTAGAAGTCAAAATTTAGAAACACGAGATAGAAAGAGGAGAAGGGCTAAGGAGCTAAGAAAGGAAAAGGGCTGAGGAGCTAAGACAAGTTATTTTAGAGCAGTGGAAGGTGATTCGGATAGGTATCTTGTAAAGTAAGCTACATATAACTCTTACCTTCCATTTTACACAAATTTCACTCAAAATAAGTTATAAGAAAATTGCATCAGAGGAATTTTAGGGGTTTGATTCTTTCCCAATAATAGCAAAAAAGCTTCTCAGAAGTTAAATGACTGATTTAGAGCTAAGCGGTAGAGCTTTGAACTCGCAGGCTTAATTTTAGCCTTTAGAGAGAGAAAGTTAGGGCAAAACTCTGATTTGAGTGTAATAAGACCGGTTATGGTGATGTAAAGTAGTAATTGGGTAGTCATGGACTTAAAATGGATAAACGAAAAAGAGTTTATGAATGAATATAGCCCAAAGTAGTAAAAATGAGTTTTTAGTCAAAATGGACCAAATGACTAAAATGTGCCAAATATGTTCAGATTGGCTTATCGGATGCACGAGTAGAGAAAGGAAGCTTGAGATAAGCTTATGTGATAGTTGAAATCTATAGGTAACCTTTCTAGTGATAGAAGGGTTGAGTTAACTGAATAACTTCCTTTGTTTGACTGTTTATTATAACTATATGTTAGTATGCTATGTAGTGCATGAAATGATTTTAATCTAAGCATGTTTTGTAGCATTGAGTGATTGTTGTGTGTGAAATAGCTTTTGATTGAAATAAGTATGGAAATGTGTGTTTTGTAATGAAAAGTATTATATATATATATATATATGTTAAGTCAAGAAAGTGTTAAATGATAAATGGGAACCTTAAATGATTTGAAAAAGCATGATCATAGGGGTGGGAGTTCACTTGAGTGTAGGAGATAATAAAGATTATGTGGCAAGGTTTTCTCAGTATCCGTAAGGGTGCAGTGTTGGAAACAATTCTCCTTAGTGTCTTGAAAGGTGTGGTGTTAAAGAAGATCTCCTTAGTGCCTATTGAGGTACATTATTAGAGATGAGAGACTCTTTAATGTCCTTGTGATATGGTGTTGGAGTCAACTACGCCCCATTGTGTGTATTCGAGGAGACCATAGTCTGTATTATGCATTAGAACATTTTTGGCTGGGTGATTCTACCATTATAGGTGACCTTAAGACTAATGAGAGTATACATTAGTCTAAAATGAGCCTATGGTCTCGTGTCGGGGAGATTCGGAGGTTCGGTTGGTAGAGATCATGCTAGTATATTATGAGATATGATGAAATATCTTGAGATAATATGGAATCTTTTGTGATTGAGGAAAAGTTGAGAAAGGAAATGAGATATGATATAAATGCTATTTTATGAGATTTTGATGATATACTATACTTACTTTCATATTATTACATGTGGTAGTCAATAGGAGTGAGTTATTCTGTTACTGAGATTTTTATCTCACCCCCATTGTTACATGTTTATAGGATTGGGAAGTAATTATGACAAGGAAAAAGAGTCTATACTGGCTTGAGTTTTGAAGCCTTGTACTTTAAGGTTGTGTAATGAACTGAACTAAGATTGTAAATATATAATTGTATATTGTAACCTCTTCCTATATCCACTCAATATAGAAGAAGACTACAGTGTTACTACTACCTCACCTCAATCACCACTAATCAAATCTTATTTCAAAAGCTTTGGATGAAGACTTATTTTATAAAATTGATCAGTTTTTAAAACAATCAGAGAAAAACACAGCAGAAGTATATCATACACTCCTCAATTACATAGTGGACATAACCTACCAGCATTCCCATCTCAATTGCATGCATTTTAACATAAAAATAAAACTGAGAAATGGTACGTGCACTGCGGTGGGCGGTTCGTATGCCATGGCATGTGGCATAGACCCACACACTTACCCTTTTTGTGTCATGCACCATGGGATGTGTCACCATGTGCCATAGCACGCCTATCCATTTTTTTACTGTCATTTTGATAGCAAATGATGAACTTCTGACGTGCACCGTTTTCACATACGACATCCGATTAGAGTGATTCAAGTGCCCACACGAAGTTTAGCTCATATACTAACTAATGAGATATATTTGGACATGATCTAATGGTTCAATCAAAATTTGGATACCCAGGTGCAAAAAGTCACTTTTTTTTGAAAATTTTGCACACCTAAGTGCTCAAATTGATCCCTTTCTCTTATTAAATCATACCAAGCCTTAAACCATGTCTAAAAGGATCTAATACACCTTATTAGCCACATTTAATCATAATTAAATCATACTCATATATCAAAATTTGACCCTCCACGACCAATTTCCATAATTCACTAATTTCACATAATATGCCATTTCTTGGCATAACCTAGGCCCCTTGGCTAATTCTCAACTCATACATATACAATCATATTCATAAAACAATCTTAACCCCCAAATTACTCATTTTATTATAATTTATCCCTTGGCTTAAGATTAACAAACAAAACCAAACATTTCAACACAAACATATTCAAATCATAGCCTTTTTGTCTCAAACAACACACATACACATACTCGAGCTTGATTTCAAAAATCTCAATTAAATTCATGCATGCAATCCCTATAGCAACTCATATACACTTGTATATATAATCTTTTAGTTTAATTCATTACATAAACTTAGAGTACATGACTTTACAAATCAAGCCAGTCTAAACTCTCTTCCCTTACCTTGATCACTTCCCGGTCCTATAAACATGTAACCATGAGGGTGAGATAAAAATTTCAGTAACAGAATAACTCACCCCTATTGACTGTCTACATGCAACAAAATGAAAATAAATATAGTATATAATTGAAATCTCATAAAATAGCATTTATATCACATATCTCATTTCATTTTATACTTTTCATCATATCACAAATGATTCCATGTTATCTTAAGATATTTCATCGTATCACATAACATACTATCATGATCTCTACCAACTGAACCTCCAAATTACCCCGACACGAAACCATAAGCTCATCTCAGACTAATGTACACTCTTATTAGTCTTAAGCTTACTTGCAGTGGTAGAATCACTCGGCCAAAGATATTCTAATATACAATATGGACTATGATTTTCCTCAATACATATAATAGGGAGTCATTGAATCCAACACCATATCACAAGGACACTAGGGAGTCTCTCGTCTCTAACACCATACCTTAATAGGCACTAAGGAGATCTTCTCTAACACCACACCTTTCAAGGCATTAAGGAGAATTGTTTCCAACACTGTACCCTAAAACAGTACTAAGAAAACCTTGCCACATGGTCTTTATCATCTCCCACATTTTGGTGAACTCCTACCCCTATCATCATGCTTTCTCAAACCATTTAAGGTTCCCATTTATCATTTAACACTTTCTTACACATAACATATAATACTTTTCATTTCAAAACACACATTTCCATGCTTATTTCAATCAAAAGCCATTTCACACGCAACAATCACTCAATGCTATAAAACATGCTTAGTTTCAAATTGTTTCATGCACTACATAGCATACTAACACATAGTTACAATAAACAGCCAAACAAAGAAAGTTATTCAATTACATCAACTCTTCTGTCACTAGAAAGGTTACCCATGGATTTCAACTATCACACAAGCTTTTCTCAAGCTTCCTTTCTCTATTCACGCTCCTAATATGCCAATCTGAACACATTTAGCACATTTTAGTTATTTAGTCTATTTTGATCAAAAACTCATTTTTACCACTTAGGGTTATATTCATTTGTAAACTCTTTTTCATTTATCCATTCTAAGTCCATAAATACCTAATTACTACTTTACATCACCTCAACCGATCTTATTTTACTCAAGTTAAATTTTTGCCCTAACTTTCTCTCTCTAAAGGCTAAAATTAAGCCTGTAAGTTCAAAGCTCTACCGTTCAACTCTAAACTAGTTGCGAAAGCTCTAATTTAACTTTCGAGAAACTTTTTATTACTATTGGCCAAGAATCAAACCCCTCAAATTTCACCGATTCAATTTCCCTATAACTCATTTTTAGAGAAATTTATATAGAATGGAAGGTAAGAGTTATACATAGCTTACCTAGTAAGTTACTAATCTGAATCACCTTTCACCGCTCTAAAATGACTGAACCTGGCTTCTCAACCCTTCTCCTCTCTATCTGTGTGTTTCTAAATTTCTCTCCTCAAAAATTTTTGAAATTTCACGACTTATGAAGGCAAATTCTGGTCCATGCACCATAGTACATGCAGCATAAGCCGTAGCACGTGGCACAGTGAGATTTATTCCCACCACGCGCATTTGCTTGAACCCAAAATGTACTCCTATCACCCATATCTGTTCATACAACACACAAACATGTCAAAATACTAATTAATGATTGAATTTCTAATCCCACATTAATTTTTACTTCACCCTCGATTAACCTCTAAACTTAGGATTAAGAAATTTAAGATGTTACATATATGAGTTTCCATAGGTTTCATGCATATATTGAATTAAAATTTTATAAAATCAAGCCCGATTATGTGTATATGTGTTATTTGAGACAAAGGGGCTATGATTTATGTGCATTTGTGTTGATATGGTTGGTAGTATTGGTGAATCTTAAACCAAGGGACAAATTATCATGAAATGAGTAATTTAGGGCTAATATTATATTATGAATATAATTGAATATGTATTGGTTGAGAAATAGCTAAGTGGGCTAAATTATGCCATGAAATGGTAAAGTGTGTAAAGTTAGTGAATTTTAGAAATTGGCTGTAGAAGGGTAAAATTTTGAAATATGAGTATGATTGTGATTAATTATGGTTAATTAGATGTCTTAGATTCTTTTAGACTTGGTTCAAGGCCGAGTATGGTCTAATGAGAGAAAAGGATTGAATTGAGTACTTGGGTATGCAAAATTTTTTAAAAAAGTAACTTTTTTCACTCAGGTAACTAAATTTTGATTAGACTATTAGATCATATCCAAACCTATCTCACTAGTTAGTATACGAGCTAAGCTCCGTGTGGGCACTTGAATAACTCCAATCGGATGTTGTATGTGAAAATGGCGCATGCTGGAAGTTCATCACTTTTATTGTCAAAATGACAGCAAAAATTTAGACAGGCGTGCCATAGTGTATGGTGACACATGCTGTGGCTCACGGCACGAAAAAAGTGAGTGTGTAACTTTGTGCCACATGACGTAACGCATGGACCGCACGTCGCAGCGTACTAACCAAATTTTAGTTTTATTTTTATGTTAAAATATATGCAATTGGGATAGGAATGTTGGTAGGTTATGTCTACTATATATTTGAGGTATGTATGATTTACTTTCGCTGTGTTTTTCTTTAATTGTATTGTGAATTCATTAATTTTACAAAATAAGTCTTCGTCCGAAGCTTTTGAAATGAAACTTGTTTATTGTAATTGATGTGAGGTAGTGGCAACACCGTAATCTTCATTTATATTGAGTGAATATAAGTGGAGGTTATAAGCATCATTACTTATTTGGGTTAATGTTTAGCGTGTTTAGGACCACAAGAGTTTAAAGTATCTAATGGATTAGAAGGAGTTGAATATCAGATAGAGAAGATGGATGGAATTACTTAAAGGCTATAACTTTGAGTTGAAATACCATCTAGGGAAAGCTAACATCATAACTAATGTATTGAGTAGAAAGATGCTCTATATAGCTAGTCTGATGGTCCGAGAACACAATTTAATGGAGTCTTTCACTCATTCTTAATAGGATGCATTGTTGAATGCTTTAGTTAGTGCTTATACTACTATGGTCAGTAGTGATTTTTGGAAAGAATTGAGAATGGTGCATTTAGAAGATGAGTATCTTCTTAAGATTAGAGAAGATGTTGAGTCAAATCTGACCAAGGATTTTAGTTTCAATGATGACAGATTCATAGTTTATCGAAATAGAATTTATGTGCCTAGTGATGGAGATTTAAGAAAGGTGATTCTAAATGAAGCACACCGCAGCAAGTACACTATTCACCCAAGAGCTATGAAGATGTATCAGGAGTTAAGCATTATTAGTGGTGGCCAAGAATGACAAGAGAGGTGACTGAGTTTGTAGCATAGTGCTTGACTTGTCAGAAAGTGAAGAAAGAGCATCAAAGGCCAGTTGGGATGTTACAACCATTAGAAATACCTAAGTGGAAATGGGACAGTACTTCTATGGATTTTATTTTCAAATTGCCAAAAACTTAGTTGGCGCACGATGCTATTTGGGTAATAGTTGACTGATTGACTAAGTCAGCTCACTTTTTAGCCATCAAGATCAGTAATTCTCTAGACAAGTTGGCTAAAATTTATATCTGTGAGGTTGTACGTTTAAATGGAGTGCCTAAAGATATAGTCTCTGATCGAGATCTGAGATTTACATCAGGTTTTACGGGAGCATTACACAGAGCCATGGGTACTACTTTGAAGTTTAGTATCGCTTACCATCCTCAGACTGATGGGCAAACTGAACAGACTATTCAAACTCTAAAAGATATGCAGTGATCCTGTGTGCTAGAGTTGTGTGGTAGTTGGGATAGCTACTTGCCATTAGCTGAGTTTGCATATAATAATAACTATCATTCCAGCATTTAAATGGCTCCATATGAAGCTTTATATGGAAGAAAATATAGATCACTTTGTGTTGGACCGAGTTGAGTGAAAGGAGCATAGTAGGACCAGATATTGTGGACCAGACTACTCAGAAGATTGAGTTGATACGATAAAAGCTATTGACAGCTTAAAGAAAGAAAAAGAGCTATGCTGATCAAAGAAGGAGACGATTGGAGTTTCTGATAGATGATCATGTATTTCTAAAAGTTACGCTAGTAAGAGGAATCGGGAGATCAATTAGAGCTAAGAAATTGACTCTTAGATTCATGGGTCCATTTGAAATTTTAGAGAGAATCAGACCAATTGCCTATCGAATTGCTTTACCTCCATAATTGTTTGGGATTCATAATGTATTCCACGTGTCTCAACTTAAGAAATATCAACCAGATCCTTCCTATGTGATTGAGCCTACAGAAGTAGAATTATAAGAGAATATGACTTATTGAACAGAACCAAAGAAAATAGTAGATGTGATGGATAAACAATTGAGAAACAAGACTATTTGACTGGTGGAAGTATTTTGAAAGGGTATGACTCATGGTGATGTGACTTGGGAGATAGAAGCTAAGATGAGACAGCTATACCTTTAACTATTCCCTTATGTATGTGTGAGTTAATGTTTGTTTCAATTTTGGGGACAAAATTCTTAAAACGAGGGGAGAACTATAACATCCTGAATTTTTAATCCTACGTTAATGACTAATTTGGGATGAATTAGTGATTTAATGTGGGAATAGGATTATAAGTAATGAAGTATTATATTGACTTATTGGGGTGTTATATGAATAGATATGAGTAAAAAAGCAGAGTCTTGGAGCAAAGCGTTTGAGCATAGTGAGTATTTCCCTTATTGTGCCATGCGCCGTGATAGGTGATAGATGCGCCGCGGCGCATGGAGCAAAAATCAGATTAATAGGACATGTCCAGCTCGTGGAAAATAGAAGGAAGAACAAGAGAGAAGAGATCTGGCATGGAGAAGAGCAAAGGGTGTGTTAAGGCAAGCTAAACCAAGAGCAAGGATGGTGTTTCTAACCTGTTACTTATCAAGTAAGTCACGTACTTAACCTCCAAATCTACTCTATTTTTTCTTAGTTCTAACTAGTGAGAAATTAAATTTAGGAGTTTTAAGGAGTTAACTTCTTACCCAATAGTAATAAAAAGGTTCTTTGGAACTAAACTAGTGTTTTGTGACTGGTTAAAGTCGAAACGATAAAGTTTTAAAGCTGTAGGTAAGAATTGCCTTAATGTAGAGAGAGTAGTGAGACAAAATTGCTACAAAATGTTAAAGCTTGGAATGAAGGGTGATCAGTGGTAATGTGCATAATCAAGTGTGAAATGTAGATTTGATAGTGATTAAGTGTTTAAATGTGATAATTGACACTTTTATCAATAAAGAAATTGACTTTGGGTTGCCAATTTTATATAGATTATAGTATGTGATGTGTGAATTTTGAGAGAGGAGTTGAATAGGGTTGAAGGTATACGAGTAACCCTTTCTATCGAATAAAAGGGTTGAGGTAACCATATAGTTTATTATGTTTATTAACTATTATAACTGTGTAGAAGTTAATATCAAATGATAAATTGTGAATTTATGCATTTTATGCATGTTTGTTGTCAAAATGGTTTTTAGCATAAACTTTGCATTGTGAAATGAATTTAAAAAGTTATTAATTTCAATAGATATATACGTATATGTTATGAAAGTATATATGTTGTGGAAAGGGGTATAGGTACTGGAAATTGTGAAAAAGCATGATCATAAGGGTGAGAGTTCACCCAAGATGTGTGGGGTTGTTTGTGTGTGGAGATATATGAGTGAAAAATCCATATGCTCAGGCTTGCAATATGGGACATCTAGTGCAACATTATACGAGCTATTACCATGGAATATTAGGTATGGCATATTATGGGACTATTATGATGGGACATCTGGGCAGTCTGGCAACTCCCTAGTACCCATTAGGGTGTAGTTAGGAGTCAACAACACCTCTATCACAAGTATGTGAAGAGGGAGACCACAGTCTGTAAGTGGGTTAGATTAACATTAGTAGGGTATTTCTAGCACCGAAAGTGAGCTTGAGTCAACAAGTAGTTGATCTAGAAGAGCCCATGGTTTCATGTCAGGGAGCTTTGGAGGATCGATGGATAGTTGATCATGTCAAGGTGTAGTAGTATTTGGAACATGATTTATATGCAAAAATAATGACTTAGTTATGATATACTATATATATATATATATATTATATGATGATTCCAATTACTTTGGCATTTTGTTTAAAAAAATTACTTTGGCATGGTTATTTGTGGTAATAGACATTTAATGAACTATATTTGGTTACTGAGATTTTTATCGCACTCGTAATTATTCACATTTTTCAGGTTCTGGTGCTAGTTGTTCGAAGGGGAAAGATATTGGCTGAGTTGAGATATCTCACTAAGCCTTTATAAGGTTTTGGTGTAATGGATTTGGTTGTTGTTAGTTTTATATATGTATAAGTTGCCATAGGATTTATACACGTGCATAAGGTATGATTGTGGTATATTTTGGGTGATTTAGAACTCCCTAGCCCTTATATAAGTGTGAGTGATGAAATGACTAAATGGGCTGATGGATGGATATAATTATACATGAATATGAAATGGGTGGAGACTATATATAGTGATTTGCCCATATATGATATTAAAGAAATAAAATGTGAATTTGGTCAAAGGGTGAAATAGGCGTTTTGTAAGCCAAATTTGTGAATAAGTGTTATATTGTGTATGTATATGGTCAACTAGGTGTGTTATGTCCATTTGGACGTGATCAAGTCCCAAAAAGTGGCTAATGACGTTTGGTTTCAAATTGAGACACTTAAGTAACAAAAATTTAACAGAAAATGATCAAAGTGCACTTTAATGTCTAATTTTTGATAGAAATATCGAATTGAGATAAAACTAGTGTCATTAGTTAAATTTCAAAAAAGTTTCATGCGGCATTTGAACCATCTCAATCGAACATTGTATGTGAAAATGGTGCACATTTGAATTTCATATCAAAAATTGCCCTTCGATAGTAAAATCAGGTGTGTGTGCCGCAGCACATGTACTCGCATGCTATGGCACATGGCACAGAATGAGCGATTGTGGCCTCTGTGCCACATGCTGTGGTGCATGTGGCACAAGTCGCAGTGCACGGTGTAAAATTGCACTTTGTTTTTCTTGTATGCACATGTTTTCTTAATCTTTAATGCGCCAAGTCTAAATGCTTCCATTGTATATATATTTATGTATAGGGTTGTATAACCTAAGTGATTATAAAAATGATTTCTAAAAAATCTTTTATTAGGATCCCAATTTCAATATTTTCAATTTAAATGTTTTCGAAGTAATTAGCAATTTAATAGTGGAGCATATGGTAATATCAATGAGGGCATTACACTAATCACATGACTAGCTAGTATATGGTTGGGAGTTGTGTATGAAATAATTATTACCACATGGTATGCCTTTATTAGGCCCAATGGGTGACACGTGAAGCTCGGAATAATTTACCTTCAGTCAAGTGAGCTAGAGCACCAAGTATGGTATACATAGGAGATAAGGTATTGGTCATGCATTAGTTTTTTGTGTTTATAACTTGATAATGAGTTGCATCGAAATGTGTTTTTACTTGCCCACTTAACAATATGCCTTGATTAACTGCAAGCATCATGGCATTTTAGATTTGGCTATTGGGATCTCATATCTCATTCCCCATGGTTATAATTTTATAAGGAAGTGTCCAACTAGAAAAGCTTGAGGCATAGTTATGGTGTGTGGATCACCATTTGACTTGTAAGGCCTCTTGAGTGTTTGTTATGTATAAATTGCTAATCTTTAGGCATTTATAACTTGTAATATGAGCATGTGACTCCATATTTTGATTAGACATATTTGATTACTATGATTTAGTTTTTACGACATTCATGGCTTTTTTTTATATGTTCACATTACTATTTGAGTGTTTAGAATAGAAGAGTATCTCTAATTACATATGTTGTTGCAATGTTCATTATAAATTGTGTTAGGTGGCTGTAATGTGCCTTGGCATTACTAGTACACAACCACACTTGTAACATAATGGTAATTAGAAGTTATTAAACCTTTAAGTTTATTTTAATCAAAAAGGTTAAAATTAATTTATAAGTTCTGAAAACAATTGGGATCCCGAAACCCTTCAAATTAGTAGTTTGAGCTTAAAGTAATAAGTTTTTTTGAAGGCATTGGAAGCATGGAATAACAAAAATGAATCTTACAAGAAAATAAGGGTATAAAGGTTATTTTTGCCCATGTTGATATTATGTCATAATTTGTGTGCCATATGCTATGACTTATGGCATAGAGAACTAACATTCAGCTTTGTGCCATGCACTACAACATGTTACCATGCATCATGACACATTACTATTCATAATAGCATTTTGTTGTCATGATAGCTCATTGGGCAAACTTTCAATAACTATCATTTTTACATCTAATGTCTAATTGAAGTAATTCGAGCACCCACATGAAACTTATTCAATAATCAAACTGATTGTAAAGTCCCAACACAATCTGAACTTTATCATTCTTAATCACCCAATCAATAATACAATCATAAATCAATATCAGAGTAAGAGCCCTCTATTTGTTTTCAAAATACAAGATCTTAATTTTTTAAAACATATATTCAAATAAGAGGGTTAGCGAAAGCATAATACACAATTCAAGACTTAATAAAACACAACATTATTCTCTTGAAATAAGGCTATGCGCCACAGCTTGTACCACCATGCACCACAACATGTGGTATAGAGCAGTGTGCCCTTTCTATCTGTACCATGCACCGTGGTGTGGAACACAAGGCACTGCGGTGCATATGATAGTAATTTCTATTGTTATATGACAGCTCAAAAGATGAACTTTCACCATAGGCCATTTTCACATCTGACATCCAATCGAAGTGATTTAAGCACCCATATGAAGCTTATGACATAGATTAGCTAATGGAACAATTTAGACTCAATCTAACAGTCAAATTTAAAAATGGACACTCGAGTGTAAAAGTCACTTTTTTCTTTGAAAACTTGCCCCCTAAGTGCTCAATTATCATTTCTTGTCCTATTAGACTACTTTGGGCCTTGAACCAAGTTCAAAAGGATCACACACACCTGATTGATATCTCATACCACATATAATAAAACAAATGCTCATTTTGACCTCTCAATGTCATATTACACACTCGTGGACTTATATAAAGTACAATACATACAATACATATCAATCTTCCGACTCTTACATATAAGGCTCCATCTCACCACAGGGTCAAAAATTATAATTATAGTTAACTCTTCTAAATGGGGCTCTGTCCCACCATTTGTGTTAAGTTCTCACATATTTACACAATTCATAATCAATTTCACATTCAACACACACACACACACACACACACACATATAAATGGACCAAGTTACATAATAACATACACTTGCTTAAATAGCATCTAGGCCTACCCATGTACCTACTATTGGGACTCAACAAGATGCAACATCATATATATATACACACACAAGTAAGTTTTCACAACACAATTCATATACATATCCACTTATGCATCTTAGTTGGCAACTCAAACTTTAACAACATATTATATACTCATTTCACTCAATTGTAGTCATATCATTACCAAATGAAGCTACTCTTTCTCGCTTTCTTTCTCGTACTTCTCTTACTCTCTTTACTATTTTTAAAAGTAACAGAATAAGACATATGTCCCAGTAATTCAAAAGTAACCCCAATTATCAAATTCTAAGCAAAATCATAGATAAGATATAAAGTAGCATGTTTTTTAATAAAAGCAATATCATATGCATATACAAGAATTCATTTTCATCAATCTCAGCATACTCATGCTAATGCATTCCTATTTCCACCTAGTAGAGTAATCTCTATACTTGGACCAAGACTTCCAGTCATATGGAACAGGGCCTACTATGCTATTGCTCAGACCAGGTAATCCTCTTCACATATGGGTGGTCTCCTAGGTCTATCATGGTAAAGTTAAACTTTATGCTCTAGATTATCAAGACTTTCTAGTCTTATACAAAGTAAGACCATGACCCCTACCTTAGTTTAGGGTAACCTCATGGATCATTCCAAATCTTAGGTCCATCGTGACAAAGTCAAGCTCTATCCTTTAAATTATTAGGATTCTCTTAGGTTTGTCTTAGTAGAGTTAAGCTCCATGCTTTAGATCATCAAGACTTCTTGGACCTCCTCAAGGTAGGGCCGCATCCTCTTACCATAATCTAGGGTATACTCATGGATGTGATGCATGTCAATACACATGTCACCTTAAATTCATTTTAATCAATACTTATACACTTGCATACATATTCTTTCACAATACTGTCACTTTATCAGTTCACAACATAGTGTACATAGTTATATATATATATATATATATATAAATATTTGTAAACAATTTCACAAACAAACATGTAAAAAGGTTACTCTAATTACCTTTAGCCCTTGTTACTAAGGGTTACCAATCACTATGGATTCCCATGCATGTAGATTCCTACAAGCAATGTTATAGGTGCTCAATCTATACAATACAATGTCCTACAGTCAATTATCAACACTTAACACAAGCATTTATTTGATTAAATCAAATCCCTTAACACCCAAAATAATTTAATTAGGCCCCTTTAAACTCATTTATTCACTATCTATAGTCATTGGCCTATAGGCTATTTAAATAACTATAATAACCTCCTAACACATTCATTCACTTAATTTCACCATTTAACTTAACTTTCTTAGGCTAAATAAGACTAAATTCTCAAAGTTTAACCATTCAACTCTATACTAGTCACAAAACCTTAGTTTCACATTAGATAGCCTATTTTAAACATTTCTTTTAGATTCTAACACCTTAAAACCTCATGATTTGATTTCTCAACCAATAAAATTTAATGAAAATGGGGTAGAAATGAAGCTTAGGGCTGCACGTTACTTACCCAACAAATCACTTGTCGAAGCAAACTCTAATCCATCAAATAATACAGGCCCTAGCAGAGCCAAGCTTCTCCAACCCCTTAGATGTGTTCTTCAGACTTCTCCTTTTGATTTCTCGAGCTGTTCATGTCAGCTTTAAGTGATTCCTACACAATGCACCGTAGCAAACGTAGCTTCTATTGCAGCATGTGGCATAATGAGGTCAATCTTACTTATGCTCATGCTTTTGTGCCTCGGATTTTTGTTCTACCCTTCAATCCTATCAATACAACATCCAAACATCAAAAACACCAAGTCAATATTCAAACCACAATCAATCCACTAATTCCTAATTTATTTTTAGTTAGCAACTAGTTCCTGGGATTGAAATTCAAGATGTTACACTAATGGCACATGTTTTAGTTCAATCTGATATCTCATTTAAAAATTGAATACTTGGATACTATATCATTTACATGCATTCACGTGCCTTAACTAACAAACTTGTGCCATTAACCATAACTGAGGCTTAAACCACATCTAATAGACCAAAATGCACCTTATTGAATAGTTATAAGAATAATCATACATTTCAAACCAAATTTGGCTACTCAAAAACCTAGATTTCTTATAGAATATGGCCATGTTTCATATTTATATATAACGTACCCCTTGGCCAAATACTTTACATCATACCAATTCAAAATATACTAAATATGTACTTATACTAATATCTTAGCTCTCTTATTACATGCATCACAAGAACAAATATCCTAAGTAAGGATGGATATATGTTAAGGCCCACAAGCCAAGAAAATATTACATAACAAGATCCCAAAATTTTTTTATGTCCCCATTAGAAATTTTCATTTGCCCCCATCATTTCAAAAAATTCACATGCCCCCTTATAAAAATTCACTCCTCCCATATCAAAATTTATGATCTAAAAGACTAAAAAATTTATCAAAATTTATCCCATCAAAAAGTAATTTTTTTTAATTTTATGCTTTCTTTTAGAATTTAATTTTAGTATGTTATATCCTTATAAAATTAATAAATATTTAAAAATTATTTTATAAAAATATTAATATATTTTTAAATATAAATTATGCCTCTATCAATTTATTTTTCTAGATTAGTCATTGATCCTAGACTAAAATACCCACAACACCAACTCATACAAGTACAAACCAAAATTATATGAATTCCTAGTTAGCAACTATCTACTTATAATTATATTCATATACATGAACTAAATCACTAAAACATTACAAGTAGATGTCCCACTACTCGTTTCCTAGCTCTTTCCTTTAGCCTTTATCTGTCTATGAACTAAGAAAAAAAAATAGCAACCATAAGGTGAGACGGGGTCCTAATAACCAAGATAATTCATAGCCATCCATTAACAAGTAAAACTAAAAAAAGTACATAAAGTGATAAAATAAAACACATTCTACAATTTGCAACATCACAATATCACATACATCATCATAATCTTTGTCTGAACCTTCGGTCAAATCCATAGGCTTTAATACTGGACCAAACTAAAACAAGCTTATTTGAGTTCACTATCTATGGTAAAATTGCCCAACTAAAGATATTCTAACCACTTCCTAACTATAGACTCCCCCTGTTTCACTTAATAAAAGTGTCGTGTACTCTAACACCAAGCTAAAGAGTACATGTTATGACTACCTAGATTTTCCTTGGTAACAGTCTATAACATGTTTGTTGATTCAATGTCCTATAGTACTAACTTGACCATATGAATTTCAAACTCTACTTTATCTAGAGTCAACTCTCACCCTTTAACGATAATGACTTTCATACACAATACAATCAACGTACTTTACCATTTAACTTCTAGTTAAGATCTATTTAATAAATGCATGTCATTTTCTCAAAAATCATTTGTCTTTTTTCACTCTACAAGTTCTAAAATTATGCAAATATATAATACCACATATTTAATTTCACAAACTAATAAACAGTATAAATTATCCAATTACCTCAACCTTTTGAATACACAAGGGTTACTTATAGTAATTCAAGCACTCCAATAGTACTTTCAACCTTTTAGATTCCAATTTACAAAGTCTACAACATTAAGCACCATATATTAGTTTTTTTAACTTAACATAAGTATTCATTAGCTAAATTTAGTTCAATACCTTTAGCTTCTACCATTAAGCTAACGAAAGATACAACTATAACATCCTAGAAAATTAATCTCTAATTCACTAATTTAAATAGGGTAATTTAATAAAATAATGTGGTGTGTGGCTAGGGAGATCTAACCAATATTTTGGGTTGTGATTTTAGCCTTGTATTTGGCTCTAATGCAAAATCGATCACCCGAGCCTAAAAAAGGGAGGAAATCATAGGGTAATGGTTATGTGCCATATGTCATGATGTGCAACACATTTACCATAGTGCATGTGTGGCAATTCGAGAAGGATTTGCCTCTTTGTGCCATATGTCACAGCTCGTGTTGCATGCATTATGGCATATAGTTGAAATTTTGCAAAAATAAATCTACTTTAGAGTTTGAAAATATAAGAAAGAAAAGGAGAAAAGCAAAGAGGAACTCAAGAGCTCTACTTGGGCATGAAATTAGTTCATCATTAAGGAGGTATTTGAAACTTCTAAACACAAGCAGTGAGTTTCCTAAGCTTAAATTCACCTTCCTCTCCCATTTTTCTTAAGCTTAGAAGTCGAGGTTTGCTAAAAGAGTGGATTTCCAAACTTATAGGGCTACAGGTTTGAACCTATTGACTTACATAGAGTTATTGAAAGTTGTTTAAGGTATTTAAACCCTCTTAAGAGCAATAAATGTGTTTTGGTAGTTATAGAGATTGTTGGGAATGTGTAATAGCCATTAATAATGGTTAAATGATTTACTGGGACCAATGTGAGACAAAGAAAGCCAATAAACCTAATAGATATTTGTATATAAAGAAATTATATTTTTAGGTGTTTGGAAGTGTTAAGTAGACATTGAAAATATCCTAATAAGGATATTGATAATTGTAAATGTGACTAAAGTAGATTAATCATGATTTGGCACCATTCAAGCTTGGAATAGCTTGGAAGTGTATATTTGGAGAAAAAAATTTTGTCCCTCAAATGTTTGAGATAATTAAGGAAAATTTCTTTTATGCTCTTATGTGTTAATTAGTTACCTTGGTGGATAAACTATAATTGAAAACATGTGGAATTGTTTACAATGCAAGCATGGCATGATATAAATGTAAAGCACATAGGTAGTATGATTTATGAGTGATTGATTTAACTAAATGTTTTATGTAATATAATAATTGGTTGGCAAGTCA